>NW_016803102.1:1075147-1089541 GCF_001698545.2 Rhinopithecus bieti
AAAATTGACAAATGGGATCTAATTAAACTAAAGAGCTTTTGCACAGCAAAAGAAACTACCATCAGAGTGAACAGGCAACCTACAGAATGGGAGAAAATTTTTGCAACCTACTCATCTGACAAAGGGCTAATATCCAGAATCTACAAAGAACTCAAACAAATATACAAGAAAAAAACAAACAACCCCATCAAAAAGTGGGGAAAGGATATGAACAGACATTTCTCAAAAGAAGACATTCATACAGCCAACAGACACATGAAAAAAAAAATCTTATAAATCTTTACAACAGTTATTTGGATAAGGCAGGGAAGGTATTATTATCACTCACAGCCCACTAGCAACTCTTATCATCCTCTGCTGAGTTCAGAAACTGTAAAATAATTAGAGACTGCAGATTAAAATACCGTAATAAAAATTTCAAATTGAATTGGAGATTGTGTTAAACTAAAATGTGATTGAAACTGCCGTTGATATATGTATCTATCATCCTAACTGCTCTGGTCACTTTCATTGGCTAACTAGAAATTTCTAATCCAAAATTTATCTAATCCTTACCAGTGTTCATTTATAAGCAACCACAGAGCCACGTGAGAAGCCTGGGGCACCTCTGTTATCCAGCATGTGCAATCCATAATAACCCAACAGTTTCATAGAAACATTTTCTGTCAAAGAAAGTTTACCAGAATGATTCCTGTCTTATATTATGCGCATATACCAGGCCATGCTGGTGACCCTTAGCAATTCTGGTAAGGTTTTAGAAAACTGCTTTATCAGGAGGCTTACGAAATAAACCACAGATTATTTCGCAGAACAGCATCAAAAAGAAACTTTCCAGGGATTAGCAAAAAGATACATGCAAGGAACACAGGCTGAAATAAGGAATCGGCAGCTCCAGAAGAAGAGGGAGACAGAGGAGCACACGCCTTCCCAGGGTTCATCCTGCCTCTTGAACTGCTGGTAGTAAAGTTAATCTGTAAATGCTTTGAGGTGATTAAGAAGCTGGGCATCACTCTAAATGTAAATAAGTCCCATTTCATTTCCTTGAAGCTGACTCTGATTGGGGCAGTCACCAGCTACTTAGCCTGCTGATAAATTTAAGATCCACAGTCTAGCTCCTAATTAACCTTGTCTTCTTATGAAGTCAAAGCTTAGCAAACTCATTTGTAAATACAAGCACACCCAGAGACCTCATTCTCCACAGGTTCACGGAGGAGAAGTTGGTTTGTCATACATAGAAAGCCATGTTAAAATCTGAAAGCCTTGTGTTGATGATGGATTGCTTACCAAATATTTGGTAGAAGGTGGTGTCATTTCCTTCAACCAACAAATCTGAAAAGTAATTTGAAAGAACATCCTAGCAATTGAATTTTAGTCCTTTTTCTGATAACAAGATTTCTGTCCCTTCAACTTACACCTTCTGGAAGGAGACAATGAATTATTTATTTCCCACTCACTTGCTCGCTCTGTCTGCGTACGCCCTGTCTATTCCTCTATCTTATCGTAATAAGCCAGGTCACCACTGAACTGAACTTAAATCACGACTGTTCAGTGTTGCCTGCTTTATGGGTCTGGATGGCCTACTTTATATTGTTTGTTCTTCACTGAAGTTGGTGTGCTGGTGTAAGATTGTATAACTGCTTTACCCCAGGAACCCTCATAAAAATGAGAGGGTTGGCTCATAAAACTATCCCACTGTGCAAAACTGTAAATAATTTCCTTAGAGGCAGGACAAATTCAAGGCTGCAGAAAGTGCATACTTTCAGCGCCAGAGAACAGAACCACCCCCTCTCAAGTTGGTGCCTCTGCAAGCTGCTGGGGTCCTGCTCGTCCTGGGAATCGCAATGCCAATTGTTCTCTCCATGTTTTGCAACTAAACACCATTTCCTCACTACTATTTCCCTTGTTTCTGTTTTGCCACTGTTTGCAGACACAGGAAGAGGTCAGTGGGCTCAGATGAGGACAAGGCCTCTGCCAGAGCACAGTCATGTTTATGGGCCAAGTGATGATGCATCACCCTTACTCTGTTTACATGAGGGATTCCATAAATAAACAGTCCCCATACAGCTGCTGTTTTTGCTATCTGTTTTCAGGATACAGAATGGTGTTCTAGTACAACTAGAGTCTGCCGCTGGGGTATTGAGCGGAAGTGAATGTGCGGATTCTTTACCAGTCTGTATTGTGTACCACACTTTCATTCCCAGTACCCTGAACCACATGGAGTAGCTTCTTCAGCCAGTCGCTAACAGCAACCAGTACCTCAAGTCAAAGTGGTCTTCTCCCCAGAGTATTTTCTTAGAACGCTAGAAGGAAGAAGTAGAATCCAGGGTGACTTCACAACTGCGGATACAGGGCAGGAAAAGGGTAGCATTTGGAGTCCGGGTGAGGAAAGCAGGTTCTTCCATCTACAGGTAGCATGAATTTGAGCTGCAAATTAATTGCAAGGTGCATTTCACCTTCCCTAAAGAGCAGTGGTTCTCAAAGTGGGATCCCCATTAAGAATATCTGGGAACTTGTTGGAAATGGGAATTCTCAGGCTTATAAATCACAGACTTTGAGAGCAGGAGCTAGAAATGCATGTTTTTAAAAGCCCTCCGAGTATTTTGATGCAGCTAAAGTTGGAGAACCAATCCTAGAAAGAGCACAGCATACAGCAAGGTTAGAGTCCATCCTCAAACTGCTGTGTGCCAGCCCGGGCCCTGCTGACCTTGACCAAGTGATTTAATTCTTGAAACCTTAGTTTTCATCTGGAAAACAGGCAGTAACAATTAAGCTGTTGGGACCATTTTTTGAATGTATTTTGCCTATTACACACTTAATATAGTGTCTACTGATGGAAAATACTCAACAAATAATAGTTGTCATTGTTTTTATTCTTTTGGAAACACTAGGACTGGAACAAAGTATGCACTCAGTAAATGAGATGAACAAAGGGATCCATGAATGAATGTCAGGACTCTAGGTGGTTAGCTTGTGTTGAGAAGGAAGATTCTAATGGTACTATATAACTAGACCTCTGCATTTTAGAGAACCATTTGGCAACATAGTGTTCTCTGAGACCTTGTGAACAGCAAACGCATTGAACAAATAGAAAAGGTAGAAAGAGAGGGAGGAAAGAGAAAAGAGAAGGGAATGGAAAGGGTAAGAATTGGGGTAGTTTTTCTACATTCCATTTTATATGTAGACTGTGGCTCAGAGCATTTATTTCTCCAAGTATCTACCCTAGAGCTGTGAAATCCATAATGCCTTTAGGGATTTCTTTCTCTTTCCCTGTACCCTTCTCCTTTCAGTTGAAGACAACTTGTTCCTGATGAAGAGTTACTTTTTGTTCCCCCTAATTCTGATGCTTGTTGGAGACGAGTGCTCAAATGGGGGAATTCGCGAGGGGTTCTGAGAGTGTCAGGTAATGGGATGAAAGAGGTGGGGCCCAGGGGCTCTTGAGGGAGCTCCAAGGACACCTGATTGCGGGATCACAGGGAGCATCTGCTCATAGGATTATAGGGGTGTGTGCTTATGGGATCATAGAGGGTGTTTGATCATGAAATCACAGGGGGTGTCTGATTATGACTTCAGAAAACAATGTCACCACACCCATCCCAGGTTTGAAGTTAGATCAGAAAAGGCAAGAAGAGCTGCTAGCTGGGAATCTCTGCAAAACCCAGCTGAATCTGATAGCTCTACTGCCTGCACTTTCCTGGGAGAAAAATATGCAGTGGCTTTGACAAATTGAGAAAGTACTTTTTGAATTGACATAAAATCATGAATCAACTACCAAACACAAAATAAGACTAAGGGAGACTACATATCCAGCATCCACACCAACGCTGAATTTTCTCTGCTGGACATGACTATTTTTTGAGAGCAGAAGAAAGTGATAGTGACAGGAGGCAACCAAATGCCTGGGCAGATGGGGTGGGTCCTGGTGAAACCCCACCTCCAAGACAAAGACAGTTCAAAGCCTGAAAGCCAAGCTACCAGTTAAATCCTCAGACTAGATTGAGAAATTTTCTTCCCCATTTGGTGTGGTTTCCTCTCATTGGTTCCCACCCTTCACCTATTTTACGTATAACTACTCTTCTTTAATTGGCTTTTATTATTATTATTATTATACTTTAAGTTCTAGGGTACATGTGCACAATGTGCAGGTTTGTTACATATGTATACTTGTGCCATGTTGGTGTGCTGCACCCATCAACTTGTCAGTACCCATCAACTCGTCATTTACATCAGGTATAACTCCCAATGCAATCCCTCCCTCCTCCCCCCTCCCCATGATAGGCCCCGGGGTGTGATGTTCCCCTTCCGGAGCCCAAGTGATCTCATTGTTCAGTTCCCACCTATGAGTGAGAACATGCGGTATTTGGTTTTCTGTTCTTGCGATAGTTTGCTGAGAATGATGGTTTCCAGCTGCATCCATTTTTTATGGCTCATCCTTTTTTATGGCTGCATAGTATTCCATGGTGTATATGTGCCACATTTTCTTAATCCAGTCTGTCTTTTTTTTTTTTTTTTTGAGACGGAGTCTCGCTCTGCCGCCCAGGCTGGAGTGCACGGGCCGGATCTCAGCTCACTGCAAGCTCCGCCTCCTGGGTTTACGCCATTCTCCTGCCTCAGCCTCCTGAGTAGCTGGGACTACAGGCGCCCGCCACCTCACCTGGCTAGTTTTTTGTATTTTTTAGTAGAGACGGGGTTTCACCGTGTTAGCCAGGATGGTCTCGATCTCCTGACCTCGTGATCCACCCGTCTCGGCCTCCCAAAGTGCTGGGATTACAGGCTTGAGCCACCGCGCCCGGCCTGTCTTAAATTGGTTTTTCTACACTGTCATGCCCACATTTAAGTGGTGTCTTCACTTTAACCTTTGTCACATACTCACAAACCAATCAGCACACACTCCCCATTCTGAGTCCATGAAAAGCCCTGGACCCAGCCACACGTGGATCTTTCCCACCTTTGGGTAGGGGGACCGCCCCCATATCCCCTCTCAGCTGAAAGCTGTTTTATCACTCAATAAAATCCTTCTCCACCCTCCTTACCCTTCAATGTCCAGCATATCCTCATTCTTCTTGGGCGTGGTACAGGAGCTTGGGAACTGCTGAACGCAGGTACAAGCTGTATCACAGGTGAGCTAGGGCATGCCAGCATGCAGGCAGGGCCCTCGTGGGGCATCACCAGCCAGAAGTCCCTGGCTTGCAAAGTGACCAAGAAGAAAAATCATACGTCAAAAGCCAAGGCAGTTGCAGAATGTTAAAAGGTGCATGCCAAAATGAGTTTCGCTGAGCATGTCTTCATTTTTCTTCCTATATCAGGCCTATAGGAGAAGTCAAAAAACAATGAATAAAAGAATCTACATGAATTGGGAGGGAAAGACAAAAGTCAGAAGCATAGCACTCTGAAGGAAGATCCTAGGCTCACCCTAAGGCTTGAGGCAACCGAGCTCCCTGCTTTTAATGACATATTTGCAGCAGGGTCTTTGTGGCTATGACCCATAACTGCCATTCCACCTTCCCCAGCCCTGCCCTGAGTCTAGTTTCTGCAAATAAAGCACCCCAAAAGCCATGACTTCTTCTGCTGAGACTTCCTTCATAAAGGGTGCAACTATGAGTCAGGATTTAAACTCCCTCCAAGTTAGGTTAATTGTAAGCCCACATAGTAGACACAAGATGTTGTTTATCCTCAGTAGAAGGATGTCTTAACTGGATTCCTCCCCTCTGGTCACCACAAATTTTGAGCATCTGAACCTATTTGATCAAATAACTCTTCTACCTGAAAGAGATTTCTGCTCTTTTTCCCTGAAAGTTATTTGTCCTCACCTGGCCCAAGTGAGCAATTTCCATCCCTTTGCTCCCACCGCCTCCCCCTATCCAAGATCACCTTCCCGCTAGAAAGGAAGCTCCAACCAAGAGCGTTTGCATCCCTAGTGCTGAGAATGTTGACGGTGCTCAGCCAGTGGCTGGTTGGGTGGTGGATCCTTAGAGCACAGATCACTTCGATGGAGTGAAAACCTTTTTCTTCCTTCTGAAGTCATTTTCATTCTTACCTCCAATCCTCCTAATTCTGGTCTATACTATTCTCCATGCAGAATCATCAGGTGTGGGCTATATAGAAAATCACTCCCCCCCACCCCCCACTAACCCACCAATGCCAATGCTATCAGACACAGAGTAAGTGCAGGAGGGACCAGAAGGAGGAGTGACAAATTTATCTTCTAATAGTTATTATCCAATAACAAGGAAGTGAATACTCTAAAGCCAACATAAATAAATGAATAAATACATAAATAAATAACAAGTACCTATGCTCAGCTTAGAAATTCAGCCCTTTATGATAAAAATCCTTTGTCAGAGAACCTTGCGTAATGTATTTGTGTTTCCCTGTGCTCTCCTCCTCATTTTATTAATATAAATGACCAAAGGCAACAGAGAGGAGATATCATTCACTGTACTAAAGTAGGAATCTAGTAAGTGAGAAATTCATTTCCAAAAGATCTTAACTTATATCCAGAACATATTCACAGGCCGGGCCTGGTGGCTCATGCCTCTAATCCCAGCACTTGAGGGAGATGAGGAGGGGGGATCCCTTGAGACCATGAGTTTGAGGCCAGCATGGGCTACATAGGGAGACCCCATCTCTGCAAAACAAAATAATAATAAAAATTAGCTGGGCATGGTGGCATGTGCCTGTAATCCCAGCTACTCAGGAGGCTGTGGTGGGAGGATCGCTACAGCCCAGGAGGCTACAGTGAGCTGTGATTGCAGCACTGCACTCCAGCCCAGGCGACAGAGCAAGACCCTGTCTCTTAAAAAAAAAAATTATATTTGATTATCTGGCAAGGATGACTCAGTAATTGTACTAAGCAGTAGAGCTAACTCATTAGGAGTGGGATCAAGGTTGCTGAGGTCTTCTGCCTTCTCACGGTCTTTTAGGGACTTAACATTTCTTGTGGAAATGCAATTATAATTGAGGAATACATAAGGTGCTCTGCTCTGTAAATGCAATGTTACCCGGTCAACCGTAAGAACCCCTATCTCTGAGAAAATAACATCCTCTGTGCCTTCATTATGTCACTGTCATTAGCTGAAATGATAAAAGTAAAATAATAATCCTGGCTGTGTGGACAGTGATTAGAAACAGGCTCAGCAGTGAAACAAATGTGTGATTGAACGTTGACTCCACTTATCAGAGCCTCAGTTTTTTTAGCTAGAAACTGGGATAATAATTATTCCCCTCAAAGGATCACTGTGATGATAAAAGAATACATTGTTGCCCAGCATGGTGGTGCACATCTGCAATGGCAGCTACTCGGGAGGCCGAGGTGGGAGGATCATTTGAGCCCAGGGGTTCAAGACCAGCCTGGGAAACATAGCAAGAGCCCATCTCTTGAAACAAAAAACACAGACACAGCGATGGGAACAACAAACACTGGGGAATCTAAAAAGAGGGAGGAAAAGAGAGGGGCAAGGGCTGAAAAACTACCTATTGAGTACCGTGTTCACCATGCGGGTGATGGGATCAATAGAAGCGCAAACCTCACATCATACAATATTCCCATGTAACAAACCTGCACACATACCCTGTGAATCTAAAATAGAAAATATAATAATAATATTTTTCAAATAACAATACATATTATAAAGAATAAAGAATATACTGTACACCTAGTACAATTCCTGACACCTAGTGAGTATATGTGATTTACTATTTTTGCAATTTTACAAAGAACTTGAATTCACACTGTCCTAGTTGGGAGACAAATGAGGAAATTATTTTACAAATTAAAAATGAAATCAGGAAGAAAAGTAATAGTGAAGCTGGCCTGAATGTTGTAATCTGGTATATGGCATGTGGGCTAGTTTCAGACAGGTTCAGAGATGGTTGGATCTCTGAAATTGTAAAATGAAATATAGGCTATGGGAAGGATGTGTATGAAGCTCTGGAGGTTCACGTTACATGCAAAGCTGTCCTCGCGTGACTATGGACCTATGGAGTTGGGAGAATCTCTATGGGAAGCAGAAGTGCTCTAGGTGCAGATCAATTAAAGATTAATAAAGACTGATAAAAGTAAAAAAAAAAAAAATGAAATCAGATAGCTGAGCTGACCTGCATTTGATTGCACAGCACGTGGTAGAGTCAGCACCTAAGTCCGGGGTTCCTGACTTACACCTTCATCATAATATAAAGTTATTTTATGATTAACATAAAGTTATCTTCCCTGAGTCTAACAGGTATCACATAAAACAGCTGAGGTGGACATTATATTTTTGCAGTTTGACAAATGAGAAACCAAGCTAGGGAGGGAAGGTTTGCTAAGGGAGACACAGCTGGTTAGGGAGCAGTGCAGCACCTTCAACCAGGCCTGCAGACTCTTAATCCTCCTTCCACTAAACCAACCAACATCTCTGAAAGAAGAAACAAACTCTTCGTTAAACTACGTGGAATCAAGTATTTCCATTAGTTACCCATGCTCTAAAAATGTTCAAACATTAACTGTTTTCAATCTGCAGAAGGAGATTCCAGCAAATCATTTCAAGGGCAGTTAACCTTCCAGGACTTTTAAAAGGATAATTTATAAACAAAGGCAGGGAAAGATAAGCTATCTCATACAAATGTGTCATGCAAGGTTTCGCCTAATCTCTGGCTGTCACTTCGCAGACCCTGGAGTTGGGTTGGAGACGTGGGGAGGCATGCACAGAAGGAGGCGTGCATCCAGGTGGCCACTGGCTCAGGAGCCACCTGGGCTAGAGGAGCAGCCTGTCCCCAGGTAGGAGCCCTGGGCATAGGCCACCCACTCAGGTGCCCCAGATAGCCATTATCAGAGGGGTGTGGTGCAGTGGAGCTCTGCACGCAGTCCAGGAGAGGAGACGCTGCAGCACAGCAGGAGCACTCCTAATTTTGTAACCAGCAAATGAAAGAGCAGAGAAAAACCACCAGGAAACCTTTCATTCTGGGGTATCTCTAATTTGTGCAATTATGTAAATGCCTTATGCTGCTCTCCTTAGATTCGGTGCTGCTGTGGGACAATGAATATTAAAACTGCCTGACAAGGCTCATGTGGACTATTTGTTAGGGGTTTATTTGGAAAACTGGGGGTCTGGAGGGTGAAAGGGGCTTCATTAAATTCAAATATTTCATAGTTTTGGAATCTTTTATTTCTGTTCCATTTTCTGAATTGGACTGAAGTGGAATGGGACGTTCATTATTTCTGTAATGCCATCCAGTTTTGCAATGAATTTTATACAGACTGACAATCCTTAAATAGAGTTATTTCCATGCAACAAGCAAGATCAAAGTAGGCAAGTGGATGGTTTGACAATAATGGGGAAGGGAGAGGACTTCACACCCACTGTGGGAAGGATGGGTGGGAGGGGAGTGTTGGTATAGCCAACCATGCCCAAGTGGGAATCGGATCACCTAGCTCTTGGCCACGCTGAAGACAAATAATGGATTCATTCATTATTCCTTCTCCTCCCAAACAATTGTGGCAAAATGTCAAATTGAAGTGAACATGGAGAATAATAATAACAGTCTTTGTAATCATTTTGTAATGGTAATTACTGGTTCTTTAAAATGTCTTGGCTTGAACCTTATTTTTATTTGCTAGAAGTGTCAGAACAAAACCTGATGTTCAAGCAAAATAAGATATCATCTTCCAGTGAAAAAAACCCCTTAACTTTTTTTATTTTTATTTTTTTTGAGACCAAGTATCGCTCTATCGCCCAGGCTGGAGTGCAGTAGCGCACGGTCTCTGCTCACTGCAAGCTCCACCTCCCGGGTTCACGCCATTCTCCTGCCTCAGCCTCCCGAGTAGCTGGGACTACAGGCGATCGCCACCACGCCCAGCTAATTTTTTGTATTATTTTTAGTAGAGACGAGGTTTCACCGTATTAGCCAGGATGGTCTCCATCTCCTGACCTCGTGATCTGCCCGCCTCAGCCTCCCAAAGTGCTGGGATTACAGGTGTGAGCCACCGTGCCCTGCCCCCCTTGGCTTTATATATGATTTCTAAACAGTTTATCTGATGTAGTTCCCTAAAGCATCAGCCTAAGTATAGTTTGCAGGCAGAGAAAAGGGCAAAGTTTGGCTGAGGAGAGCAATGGATGGCAAGCTCTCAGAGGCTGGGAGGTGGGGCTGGTGGCCTTGGGACCATGGTCAAAGTGCCTGTATAGTGAACATGGTCTGTAGTAAAAGGCCAGGCATGGCCATTTAGATTGGGGCGATTTGGAAACTGGATGGTGGAGAGGATTAAGAGCCAGGCAGTGAGTATGAGAAGGTTTACAATTATTACATTCATGTCCCAAAATATCCCTGAAAAGTTATCTCCATTCTGTAAATGAAGAAATCGTCTCAAAAAGATAAGGATTTACACAAAGCCATGCAGCAATTTTAGGGTAGAACCGGGACTTGAGGCCAGGCCTAAATCCGATATTCTTTGAGACCTTGATAAAGGCTGTAGCATTGAATGAAATCGATGTTCATTTGAATGAAATCATTTATTCCACAACTCCTCATTGATATGGGAAAGAAAAATCAAATCCCTCAAATCCCGGAGGGGGTCACGGTCTTGGAAAGAACAGAGGAGTAAACTGTCACCCTGTGGTGTGGTCAGCTGAGACCAGGGTCAACCCCAGGACCATGTGGGTTCAGGGAAAGAGACCTCCCAACCTGGGGGAGACTGGGGAAGGGAGGCTTCCAGAGTAGGGGATGCTTCACTAGTCCCAGGGGAACAATGGCTAGCCAGGCTACAAAGTGGGAAGACAGATGAAACAATTTGTGCAAAGGCGGCAAATGTACTAAACCAGAAGAAGAAACTTGAAGGAGTTTAATACGCCTGGAGCTCAGGGCACCTGAAGGAAAGAGGGGAGAAATGGGGCTGGGAAGGCAAGCAGAGCTGGATTGTGACATCCTAAAGTGCACAATGAAGATTTTATGGTAAGGGTGCGGGGGAGTCTGAAACAGGGAAAATGGGACACTTAAGTGATTGTATGTGCATTTCTGAGTGATACCCCTGACACAGAGGTTGCCATTTATCTCCTACGCCCCCTGTCTTCCTGCCTCACAGATTTTGTTCTGCCACTGTGCTGATTGTCTGCATCTGTCCCTCCAGAGCTGGCCTCCTCCCTCTCTATCCTGTTCTCCACATCACCAGGCCTTCCTTGCCCTCTGGCTTCTGTTTGGGTCCAGCCTTGGGAAGCACAAGCATCTGGGAGAAAAGAGACTCTAGGGCATTTCTCTCTACCACCTCCTGGTCTGGCTATGGCTGTGTGTCCCTCCTTGTCCACAGCGTCTGTCTGTGGGCCCCTCCCATGGCTACGGCTTTTGTTGTGTGTCAGTAACATTATTCCTTCTCCCTGCCCCTCAGGCACAGGGATGGCACTAGCATCCCACACTTACTGGTCCCCTGACAGCGTCACCATTGTTGGTTGACTCTCTTCACCCTCCCTCTGCCTCACTAATGTGCCTCTTTATTGAATTCTTTTGGAATTGAGTATGCCATCTGATTCCTGCATAGACCCTGTCTTGCTGCTCCATCTCCAGCTCCAAAGGTCAACCCTGATTAGTCCAAGTCATTCAATATATGGCATTGCTCTGATAAAACTGTTCTTGGTTCAGGGACTGACAAGAGACTTATTTGGGCCAATCAACCTGAAGAGGATGATGCATATTATGTGCATAGGGGAGATCTCTCTGTGTCTGTGTCTGTGTGTGTCTCTGTCTCTGTCCCTCTCTCTCCCTTTCTCTTTGCAAAACACGCAATCGCTATTGCCATGAACTGCCACAGATGGCTCCATAGTGAAACTGAGGCTGAGAAGGGTAGAGTAGGGGCACAAAGTGAGCCGTGGCTCTTCAGGGCATCACTCAGACTCAGCTGCCTTGAGCCAGCTCCACCCCTGACTCCCAGGTATTCAACATAATAAATTTGATGTTGTTGTTGTTGTTTTGCTTTGCTTTTTTTGAGACATAGTCTCACTCTGTAGCCCAGGCTTAAGTGCAGTGGCATGATCTCGGCTCACTGCAACCTTCACCTCCCAAGCGATTCTCCTGCCTCAGCGTTCCTGAGTAGCTGGGACTACATGCTACCATGCCCAGCTACTTTTTGTATTTTTAGCAGAGACAGAGTTTCACCATGCTGGCCAGGCTGGTCTCCAACTCCTGGGCTCAGGTGATCCTTCCTCATTAGCCTCCCAAAGTGCTGGGATTACAGGCGTGAGCCACTGTGTCTGGTCCATAGTAAGTTTTTTATGGTTTAAGTCAGCTTAGGTCAAATAATGCTATTTCTTGTAGCCCAAAGCATTCCCCCAACATACTAAGGGGAGAAGGAATAGAAGCAGAGAGACATAAGAGCCTATCACATTTGTCCAAGCCATGAAAAGAAAAAACAGAAAGAAAAGAGAGAGAGCGCACACCTAAACTAAGGCAACTGGCAGTGATGATGGGAAGAGAAACAGCCAAGATTCTCAGTAGATGGACTTTCTGCATGCTGTATGAATGACAAACACACATCCCCACACCACCAATCCAGACGAAGGTCAAAATGATAGGCAGAAATCATCATGTGGTCTAAACACTCAGATACACCATGTTGAAATGTGTTTCAGAGATCAGATATGAATGTGCTATAAACAATACAAGCAATCATCTTTAAGATGATTTTTGTGATTTCAAGTCATTGTAAATGCTGGTTTTTTGTTCTGTCTGATATATTATTGTCAGCATTTGGTGACATATTGTCTTCTCTCAGTTCAATTACTCTACTGCTAAATATTCTAATGGTACATGGTGCTTGATGTTACAGATGCGTTACTTATATGTCACATGTAATGTGATTTTCTGTTTTTTGTTTTTTTTTTTTTTAAATTTGAGACAGGTTCCCACTCTGTTACCCAGGCTGGACTGCAGTAGTACGATCTCAGCTCACTGCAGCTTCGACCTCCTGGGTTCAAATGATTCTCCCACTTCAACCTCCGGAGTATCTGGGACTGCAGGCATGCACCACCATATCCAGCAATTTTTTTTTATTTGTAGAGACAGAATCTCACTATGTTGCCCAAGTTAATGTTAAACTCCAGGGCTCAAGTAATCCTTCCATCTCAGCCTCCCAAATGATTACAGGCCTATGATCCAGGCGTGAGCCACCATGCCCAGTTGGAATGTGATTTTCTGTAAGTAATGGCCACATTTCACATTTGAAGTCTTCTACAAGTGCAATTGTTTCTGTGTAACCTGTGCTAAACCTTTTAAAATTTGTTAAAGTGAAGAATTCCCTTATAAAGCAATCACACTCTTGAAGTGTGTTCAGATTTATAAATTCTTGGGTTTTACCTATAAAAATTTCTTAAAACACAACATAGCTTTATAAATCCAGTCTCTTGAAATTGCATTGTTTAATAAGCAAATATTTATTGTTTATGTGATATTTTAAGATACTTTCCCAGGTACTCTAAGGTCAAAAAGTCCTCAAATATTTTTTCAAAGTCCAGTTGAAAGAATACACAGAATAAACTTCACTAGCGACCAAATAATTATGATAATAGAAGAAAAAGGATTAAAACATGTTACAGAGCACAAAATCCCTAGGAGTTTACAGTAGGCAGAGATTACATGGGGTTAAGATAATCAAATATGGCAGACACTATGGATTGACTTGCTCAATTTCTTTTCCAAATGCCTTCTAGAACATTAATGCCACAAACACAGACTGCATTTCTCAGACTTCTTTGCAGCTCTGGTTCTAGATATGGTCTAGGTGTTTCCAGACAACTGCACCAACATGAGAAGTTTGCACCATGAAGAAGCAATCAGACACACAGTTGGGCTATTTTTGCTGACACACGGCCTAAGTGTGGGCTTCTGGGAGAAAGCTGGTTGAAATGATTGTGTACATTCTCAGTATCATAGGTGCTAAGTGACATTAGGCTGTGGCAATAGGGTAAACGTAAAGATGAAAAGTCAGGTGGATATGTACACAATTGTGGAACAGATTTTAGTATTGAACAAAATTCAAGGCAAAAATCATTATGAAAAAACACATATACATATACCTATATATAGAATGACATATACTCCTTTAGAGGGAAAAACAGATCAAAATGTTTTAATAATCATGAACATATATGTATCTGATAGTATAGCCTTTATTTATGTTCAAGGAGATTTAACATGTTCATCTCAGAAAGGGATAGATCAAGCTGCAAAAGGTTTGCATACACAGGAGATCTAAATAGCATGACTAATAAGTTTGAAATATTAGATAAATGTAGAATCTTAAAATATAATTTTTCAAGCATACATATAATATTTGTAAAAATTGACCAGGTAGGCCGGGCGCGGTGGCTCAAGCCTGTAATCCCAGCACTTTGGGAGGCCGAGACGGGCGGATCACGAGGTCAGGAGATCGAGACC
>NW_016803102.1:1089865-1102430 GCF_001698545.2 Rhinopithecus bieti
AAAAAAAAAAAAAAAAAAAAAAAAAAATTGACCAGGTAACTCACACAGTAATCTTCAATAAGTTTTAGAAAAAGAAATAGCATTGTGTAAACTGTGTTTATTTATCACAATGAGGTAACAGTAGAAATTATTAACAATTATTAACAAAAGTAGAAATTAACAAAAATGTTAGCTAATAAAAAAATTAAAAGTCCATATGTCTGGAAACAAAAAAAATACCACTAAATACATCTTATATGAAGAAGAAATTATAATTTTGAAATACTAAAACTGAACATCAATAAAAAATACTTCATGTCAGCACTTTGGGGTGAATATGGTCAAATGTAATTTATAGTATTATTTTATGTTATTTTTTTATTTCCATAGGTTTTTGAGGAACAGGTGGTATTTGGCCACATGAATAAGTTCTTTAGTGGTGATTTCTGAGGTTTTGGGGCATCCATCACCCAAGCAGTATACACTGTACCCAATTTGTAGTCTTTTATCCTACACCCCCCACCTTTTCCCCAGAGCCCCCAAAGTTCATTCTTATGCCTTTCCATCCTCATAGATTAGCTCCCATTCATGAGTGAGAACATGCAATGTTTGGTTTTTCATTCCTGAGTTACTTCACTTAGAATAATAGTCCCAGTTCCATTCAGGTTGCTGCAAATGCCATTATTTCATTCCTTTACATGGCTGAGTAATATTCCATGGTGTATACATATACCACAATTTCTTTATCCACTCATTGATTGATGGGCATTTGTGCTGGTTCCACATTTTTGCAATTGTGAACTGTGCTGCTATAAACATGCATGTGCATTTATCTTTTTCATATAATGACTTATTTTCCTTTGGGTAGATATCCACTAGTGGGATTCCTGGATCGAATGGTAGTTCTACTTTTTGTTCTTTAAGGAATCCCCATACTGTTTTCCATAGTGGTTGTACTAGCTTATGTTCCCACCAGCAGTGTAATATGGTATACCTTTCCCTTTTTTTTTTTCTTTTTGGTGGCAGGGGCGGGGATGGAGTTTTGCTCTTGTTGCCCAGGCTGGAGTGCAAAGGCGCGATCTAGGCTAACTGTAACCTCTGCCTCCTGGGTTCAAGTGATTCTCCTGCCTCAGCCTCCCAAGTAGCTGGGATTATAGGCTGCCACTACCTCGCCTGGCTAATTTTTGTATTTTTAGTAGAGTTGGGGTTTCACCATGATGGCCAGGCTGGTCTCAAACTCCTGATCTCAGGTGATCTGCCTGCCTTGGCCTCCCAAAGTGCTGGGATTACAGGTGTGAGCCACCACAGCTGGCCAATATGGTATAATTTTAAAAGGCTAGAAGAGAGGATTTTGAATGTTCACAACAAAGAGAAAGGATAGATATGCTAATTATCCTGTTTTAATCATTACACAATGTATACACATCAAAATATTATTCTGTATCCCATAAATATGTACAATCATTATATGCCAAATAAAAATAAAGGAAAAAATACCACACAACAATATGTATGTGATAAAACAAATGCAGTACTGAGAAGGAAATTTTTAATTCCAGATATATTTATCAGAAAACACGTGAGATCAAAAACAAATCACCTAAGTCTGCCTAAATGCAGAGCTTCTTTGCACTGAAAGCTTTTCTCTGTAGCTGTAATTCAATGCAGGAAGATTTGAGGAGCCATGCTGCCTCCTTACTTTCTCCTTATCGAAGATGTCCATTTATATTCTTCTAGGCACTGGCAGAATCATGTTGCTGGGAGTATATATTTTCCACCATTCTATCAGGGCTCAGTGATATGACTGATTGCACTGGCACCCCATATCCACTCAGCGACATGGCAGCAGCTGCTCGTTTCAGTGCCAGCCCACAGCTTTTCACTGCTGACTCCACAGGGTCCTTGCCCCCAGGCATCTGTGTCAGACCCTGCGTGCAATCACCTGAGTCCCTTCTTCCCATGCGGCCACAGACAAGCAAGACCTGCAGAGACTCCTCAGGCCTCTCTATTCCCCTGGGTCCTAAATATTTTCATTCCCCAAATGTTGATTTGGAAATACAGGTGCTCCTTGGCTTATAATGGGGTAACCCCTGATAAACTCATTTTAAGTCGAAAATATAGTAAGTTGAAATGCATTTAATACAGCTAAGCTACCAAACAGTAGGGCTTAGCCTAGGTAGCCTACCTTAAATGTGCTCAGAACACTTACAGTCGCCTGCAGTTGGGCAAAATCACCTTGTACAGAGCCTACTTTATATTGAAGTGTTGAATATCTCATGTAATTTCTTGAATATTCTGTTGAAAGTAAAAAACAAAGTGGTTTTGTGGGTACTTGAACAGTTTCTGCTACATTGACAATTAGCAGAATAAATTAGTTACTATTTGTGTGAAATTTTCTTATTTAAGAATTAAAAAGTAGGCCGGGTATGGTGGCTCATGCCTATAATCCAAGCAATTTGAGAGGCCAAGGCAGACTGATCACTCGAGTTCGGGAGTTTGAGACCAGCCTGGTCAACATGGCGAAAGCTTGTCTCTACTAAAAATACAAAAAGTAGCCAGGCATGGTGGCAAGTTCCTGTAATCCCAGCTACTTGGGAGGCTGAGCCACAAGAATCGCTTGAATCTGGGAAGTAGAGATCACAGTGAACTGAGACTGTGCCACTGCACTCCAGCCTGGGTGACAAGAGTGAAACTTGTTTCAAAAAAGAAAATAAAAAGAATTAAAAGCTACATGAAACATAAAACAGGACTAACTGCTCTGGCTATACACACACACATATGTATAGTATGTACATATAATGCAAATACATAAACACACACACAGAGAACACTTAGTCCTATATTGCTCCAGGTTCTGAGGACACAGCAATGAACCAAAATGACAAATATCCCTGCACTGGGACCTTACAATCTAGTTGAGGGAAGGCAATAAAATAAATAAATATATTGTATGATGATGCTGAGCAGAAAAGTAAAGCAAGTAATAGATAAAAAGAGAGCAGGAGGTGGGTGTTAATGATTAAAGGACGGATTTAGAGCCTACATCTGACTCCAATGAGGAAAAGGAGATGGTATCACCATCCTCTAGTCAACCATTACCAGAACTTCTTTCACTTCCTTTTCTTCATCCCTGATCTTATCAAAGTAGCCACCAATTTCTTTAGTATCTTCATTCCTAAAGTCTCAGTCATCCACGGCTCCTCCCCATTCCTGTATGCAGATGTCCTCATCCTGCCTCCTCCCGCCAAGGTCCCACTCACAGCTCACATCTTTCCCCTTCCAGGAAGTCTCCCAAGCTCCTTGGCCTGAACTGCACTGTGTTATTTAATTCTCAGCAACTCTCTGTGGGCCACTTAGCACTGGCTGCCATAGCTGTGTAAGTTCCAATGAAAATCCCAATTATAACGCTTGTGGGATGAAACTTTCTCTGTGTCAAAGCACATGAATGATTAGAAAAAAAACTGTGGAAACTGTCGAAGCTGTGCTGCAAAGGCCTGCAGCTGGGATGACAAAATGCTGCACAGAGCCTCCTGGGGATGGGAGAAATTTCACTGTGTAGCCTCTGAAGCCTCAGCTTCCTCATCAATAAAATGGGAGTGAATAATCAGTACTTCATAGCATTGTTGCAACGACTGAGTGGAATTAGGTAGTCCGCCTGTGCCTGGCACATAGTAAACCAATAAGCCTTTGTAGGGCCGTCATCACAGCAAACGTGAGCTTTCTCTTCTGCTTCTCCTCTAGATGTTCCCCATCCCTGAGTTCCAACTCCCAGAGCTACCCCCGAACTCCCTCCCTCCACCCTTCCCTATCTTAAAGTTTACAAAGCAAGTCTGCTATTTGTCATTTATACTTGACCAGTAGTGTGATTTTATTTAGTGAGCATAAATTTCAGTGTGTCACCTCAACCAGGATTTGCATTTTAAAACTTCAGTCTGATTTGGGAAAAGTTCCCAGCCTCGCCCAGTAGGCTGGGAGAAGTGTGGCCAGTTAGGGGGTTTTGGAGTCTGCCTCCAGAACGTCTCCTTCTGGCTTTGCTGAGATGAATGAATTAACAGCTTGCTCAATTGCAGCTGTGGAAAACTGCCTTCATGGTCAATGACATTTTCCAGAATCTAACATTAGCCCTCCCCCACTCCAAACTCCCTTCACATCTCTCCTCCTGCCATGATTCAGCTGAATGCAAGTTTTAGCTCACAGTCTCCCAGAAGAGGCCTCAGCACCCTCAAGAGAGGCACTCCCTTTTGAGAAATTCCACACAAAGATGCACATTCTTTCCTGGGGAAGGACCACCTACAAGGCGAGGGTCTCTATATAGGGCTGTTATAAATAGAATCCTAATCTTCACAGTTAAGTTTCTCGGCATAAATGAATATTCGACATCAAGTTCATTAATCCCCTTTTTGTTGTGAATTTGGGTCACTGGAACCCAAGACCCAGAAGCCAACAACTCCCACTGGAGCAACTACCAAGGGAGGCTCTTAATCTGTTCATGGTCACAGCCAGTCCCCGGATGGGCCTTCAGGGATGCCAGCAATGAGCACTGACTCTCGCCAGGACCCCATATCTTTACTACGACAGTAAGATGATGAAATCCATTTCAGATCCACTAACTAACAGTCTTATCTCCCACCCCGAATACAAGCTCCTTCTGGGAAAAACAAGTCCTTTATAAAAGGTGCATCCTGTCAGTTCTAGCACCTTGTACATGACATGGATTTCTTTCACATATTAATTAATCAAATATACGAAGTACAGAAGGAGGCTCTCCCCACGCTCCACATTCCATCATGCATTGTCTGTGGATGGGCCCCTGGTGGGAGGGTGGCAATCTCATGGCATCTTCAACCCTGTAGCTTTAGAGTCCTACATGTGATTGAAATAGAATAACGTCACCCCATGGCTGACTGGGGGAGATTTGAATGTCAACAAGAACAGCCAAAAAAAAAAGGCACAATAACGTTCTGAGATTCATGTCTAGTGTGTTTTGCAAAAAGGGACAAGACTTACCTGAAAAGTGTCCACCACTCCTGCAAGCTTTCCCTTATACATGACTGATTGGAAACATGAGGTTGTAAATTACTTCAAGCTGGTGGGGCCTGTTCTTAGGGATGCCAATTAGCATGGACTCTGGATTGACAAGGCTGAGACCTGTGTGTGAGTCATTCAACTCTCTGTGAATCTACCAGTGATGAAACTGATCCTCTGAGGCAAAATCCTTCATCAATGGGATATTTAGCTACATGAGCAAGAAAATGAGAATGCTTAGTGAAAACGAAGAAAACAACGTTTTAAGAAAATCACCTGAGCAATTGAATTTCTTGTTTTGTTTTGGCAGCTTTAACAATGACTGTAACAAGCAGCCAGCCGCCATGCCGCATTCTTTTCAGCTGCATCTAATCTCACACCTGTTCATACTCATTAATCCTTAAAGTCTGATAGCATTTCCATAATTTCCATGGAAGGGGACATTTTCTCCTCATCTCAGTAATTAACTGTGCACTGCTGCAGCTGAAGAGAAAACCTAGCAAGTGCCCAAGATTGATAAGCAGGGTCCTGACTGAGTTGCAGGGTCCAGGCTGGGCATGGGGTGGGTGCTGTGGTCTGTAGGACGCCTAGAGGCAGAAAGGCCTGTTCTCTCCCTGGGCCGGCTGAGGCTGCAGGTCAGCAGCACTGCTCACTGAACCAACACTAGGAGCTCTCTCTTCATCTAATCAAATGCATTCTTATCACAGGTTTGATATTATTTAGACACAAAATGTGTTAGTCTGTTCTCATGCTGCTAATAAAAACATACCTGAGACTGGGTAATTTATAAAGAAAGATATTTAATGGACTGACAGCTCCACATGGCTGCAGAGGCCTCACACTCATGGCAGAAGGCAAAGGAGGAGCAAAGTCATGTTTTACATGGTGGCAGTCAAGAGAGCTTGTGCAGGGGAACTCCCATTTATAAAAACATCAGATCTCATGAGATTTATTCACTATCACAAGAACGGCATGGGAAAGACCCACCCCCATGATTCAATTACCTCCCACTGAATCCTCCCATGACACTTGGGAATTATGGGAGCTACAATTCAAGATGAGATTTGGATGGAGACACAGCCAAACCATATCAAATGACATTCCCATTATTTAATTTTCTCCTTTGAAGCCTAAGCCACATGGACAGTAATCATGTTTAGTAAAGTATCCAAATTAACTGGAATTTGAAGGTTTCCAATGACCTGCACTGTCTATTAAATACTTATATTAGAATTACTAGAATTATACAGGAAGTTGCAAAGATATTCACAGACATGTGGGGAGATATTCTTGGGAGGGAGCAGTACAGAGGCAATAAAAGTTATTCCTGCAATACCCTTCTTGTAATTACTCTGCCTCTATCACAGCATGTTTTTTTAAGAATCTATTTTGTTAGAATGGCACTCTGATATATTTCTTTGTCAGTGACCTTGTAGCCCCTGTTGGTGGTGACTTCTGGAGAAGGTCTGTGGTCTATGTGAACATCGGAAACCTTCTAGGCATGGGCTGTGGCTCAGTGAATGTCATCAGTGCCTGACGCTGGAGACCAGCCTCTGCTGAGGCTCTGTGTCATGACTGGCTCTGCCTTCTCTCCCTTTTCTGAGTCTTTCTTACCTGAAACAGAGAAAAGCAGAAAATACACGCCTCCAAGGGAGCGATTTTGGTCACCACTAGGGAAGTTTTGCCAGTGCTGACAATTGATTCTGAGAAAACGGGCACTCCATTTTTGGCTTAGAGCCACATTTGGCTTCCTTCCCTGAATCCCCAGCTGAGGGAGACAGCTGGGGAGAGACCTGCCTTCCCAGCCTGGAAACTGTGCTCTGAATCAGCCCACAAAGCTCCTCGCCATCTAAGGGAAATGCTATTCTTAATTTCCCACCTTAGATGTGTCTACCTGCATGTCTGTCCGCGAGACTTAAGGATTGCCCTGGGGAATGGAGGGTTTTGTCGTGGCTCACACTGCATCCTGCGGTGGTGCACGAGGCCTGGCGTGTCAGAGGCTTGTGTGTGGGTCTATAGACTCCCTTCCCTTGCATCCTCTGGCCCTCAGACTTCACATGGCCTTTTACGATTCTCCTTCCCCTCCATTCCCCACATGGCATCTGATTTTACCTAGATGAAAACAGTGGGGAAAAAGCAGAAAGCACCATGGGATCTCATGAACCTCTTTGTGCTGGCCCCGACAAACACAAATAGTTCAGAGAGCAGTCCTCACTCCCAGATGTACTGATCTGTGATCACCCCCAGGGCACAGGTCTCCCGACCTGCCAAGGTGTGAACTACACCCAACTAGACCCCACCACAAACTGACCAGAGAACCAGACAGAGACAGTAGTCTGATTATTTGCATTTAATTTTCCTTCCTTCCTTCCTTCCTTCCTTCCTTCCTTCCTTCCTTCCTTCCTTCCTTCCCTTTTATTGAACCAGTTACCAGATTTCAAAGGAAAAAAGTTGGGTCTCCCCTCATTCTACCAAGTGCTCCCAAATTTAACCCACTTAATCTGGTCCAAAACAAGACACTGACCTACAAGACTTGTGGGTAGAGACCCTCCAGAGGGCAGAGCTTACTGCTGTCCTGCACACTCACTGGCTCTGTGACTCGGAACATGTCACTCAACCAAGTTTTCTCATTTTCTGAAAGTGAGATGACAGCATGTGCCCTTGTTTCCTCCTGGGTCTCTCTGGGGATCCCAGGAAACAGCACGTGTGGGGCTTTGCAAATGCAAATTCCTACCCTGGGGTAGTAGTAATTGTCTCTCAGCTGGTAAAGATTTGGGATTTTGCAGTAAATTAGAGGGGAAACTGTCCTGCCACCATTTTTTTTTTTTTTTTTAATTTAGAGACAGGGTCTCACTCTGTTGCCCAGGTTGAAGTGCAGTGGCACAAACATCACTCACTGTATTCGTGAACTCCTCAGCTCAAGCGATCCTCCCACCTCAGCTTCCTGAGTAGCTGGGACAGGTGCATGCCACCACGCCCAGCTATTTCTTTAAAAATTTTTGTAGAGTTGGGGGTCTCACTATGTTACCCAGGCTGGTCTCAAACTCCTGACCTCAATCAATCCTCCCACCTCAGCCTCCCAAAGTGTTGGAATTACAGGAGTGAGCCACAGCACCCAGCCCAGAGAGCTCTTTCTAAAACATAATTCAATTTATGACATTTCCTAATTAAGACCTATTTATGGGAGATGCCTCCCCCAGTCCAAATATAGAGGAAAAAAATAGATTAAGTAGAAACACAGAGCACTGAAGGCATAGTGAAACTCAAGTAACAAAATAAATCTCCCCATGAACCAGAAACAGAAGAGAAATGCAAGTCAGTGGGCTCTGCTGGAGCTGGGGGACTACTAGACGGCTTTTCTGGAAGGAGGCTGTGGCAGTCTGCAGTTTAGTTCCAGTGGGGTAAAAAGGATACAAATACTCCACTCAAGAGTATGGGACTAGCATCACTCACCAACTCCCACCCCCGCTCCCAATACCCACCCAGAAAAGAAACTAAAAGTTGTGGCTAACTCTCCCCTGGGAGCTAGAGTTTTGAATAAGCTACAAACCTAGGAAGGAAAAAGAAGACAGAAACACAGTGTCCGATCAAGACAGGAAGGAAGCCACAGTATATCCCCAAAGCCACTGTGGGACAGGAGCACTGTGGCACCGCCAGGTTTAGGGCAGGGAGGCCTGAACAGCTGCACAAATGTGACCACAAAACCCCCGGCCCAGCAGGGGTGAACACAGAAGGAAACAGAAAGAAGAAAAACAAAAACAAAAGCCTCCCACTCAAAATAAGCCTGTAAAGCAAAATTCCAAAACAGAGGAAGAAATCTAATGCTGAGAAAGACAGCCAACAAAATCAACCTTCAAAACATGAATATGCCCCAGAGGAAATTAAGTGTGTGGATCCAGCTGGCAAAACTTTAAAATAGATACGTTCAGTTGCCCAATGAGATAAATGAATAACTTCCATTTTAAAAGTGTGAGAAATTAAAATAAAAGCAGGTGTAAATGGAAAAAAAAAAATGAAGGCATTGAGTTAAAAAAAAAAAAAAAAAAAAAAACTTAAGGAATGATACGTGCCCAGATCTGACCCAGAGAGAAGCGAAGAACTAGTAGGAATCTGCCCGGAACGCAGTACGGAAAGATTATATGCATTAACAGCCACAGAGAATTACTGAGACCATCTAAGGGTCCAACAGGAATTCTCCAACAAGGAAACAGACAAAAGGGTGAAGAAGCATTATTCAGAATTTAAAATTTTCCGGATTTGAAGACATGAATCCTCAAATAGATAGTACATCCCGAGTACCCATCAGGATAAATAATGGTAAAGCCATTCCCAGAATTGTCACAGTAAAACTGCAGAACATGAGGAATAAAAAGAAAATGTTTACAGCTACCGGAGAGAAAAGACAGATTATCTGCAAAGGAACTACAGTTAGAACAACATTGGAACTTCTCATCAGCCACAATAAATGATGGAAGACAATGAAATTATATCTTCAACTTGATAAGAAAAATTAGTAGCTCTCAACCTCAAGTTTTATACACAGATAAGCTATCAATTCAAGATTCATGGGGCGGAAATCTGTGTTTAGAAAAATCAAGAGTTAAATACCCACAGAGCCTCGCTAGGAAAATAATTAAAGGATTATTTCAGGGGGGAGAATAAACTCAGAGATATAGGTATATAGAATTTTAAAAGTAAAAGTGATCAGGAAAAAGGTAAAACGTTTTAGTAAACATATTTAACTATTAAGTGAAAAAAAAATCTTTTTTTTTAAAGAAACTGAAACCAATGCTAAGATGGATACAATATTCCATGGATGGTTGATATGTGCCCATGTCACATTCAGGGGCAGGAAGGAAATAATATGTTAGAAAAATGTACAGCTAAGGGTGTTGGTTAAAAAGTTAAAAATAACCAAAAAATGGAAACACGGTGTGTAGCTTCCAAATCAGTACAGATTAAAAGGGGGGACTCTAGAAAACTTTGTCCATCCAATAGAGAGCAGAAAAGTGAAAACGAAAAGGCAGATGAAGATGGTATAAGGAAAATTCAAGGTGGGCATGGTGGCTCACGCCTGTAATCTCAACACTTTGGGAGGCAGAGGCGGGTGGATCACTTGATGTCAGGAATTCGAGACCAGCCTGGCTAACATGGTGAAACCCTGTCTCTACTAAAAATACAAAAATTAACCAGGCATGGTGGTACATATCTGTAATCCCAGATACTCAGGAGGCTGAAGCAGAAAAATCACTTGAACCTGGGAGGCAGAGGTTGCAGTGAGTCAAGATCGCATCAGTGCACTCCAGCCTGGGCTACATAACAAGACTCTGTCTCAAAAAAAAAAAAAAAAAAATAGAAAACAAAAACGAAAATTCAAAGTAGGTTGGTAAAAAATGTATCAGTAAGTACATTAAATGTAAACAGATTTATCCATATATTCAAAGATAGAGATTAGCTAATGATTGTAAAAATAGGTCAGGGGTGGCAGCTCACACCTACAATCCCAGCACTTTAGGAAGCCAAAGCAGGAGGATCCCTTGAGGCCAGGAGTTCAAGACCAGACTAGGAGACATAGCAAGACTCCTGTCTCTATAAAAAATTAAAAATTTATTGGATGTGGTGGTGCACAGCTGTGTCCCAGCTGTTCAGGAGGATGAGGCAGGAGGATAGCTTGAGCCCAGGAGATAGAGGATACTGTGAGCTATGATCACAGCACTGCACTCCAACCTGGGCAAATGGTAAGACCCTATTTTTGAAAATAAAATAAAATAAAAACTCCTGCTATATGCTACTTGTACGAGAATATCTAAAACAAAAGACCCTACAGGATTAAAAATAAAAGAGAAATAATATGCCAGGCAAACGCATATGTTAAAGACAAACCTAATACAGCAATGTTAATACGAGGCAAAACATGAATTAAGAAAAAATGAGTAAGAAGAAATAGAAGGGGGATAGAAAGGAATGGCTGTATATAATTCTGCACTCAAAGAACTGGAAATAGACATTCTTTTAATATCAAATATTTTTTAATAGTGATATTTTAGGTCACAAAGGAAATCTCAATGAGATCAAAGATTTAGTATAATATAAGCCACATTTTCTTATCAAAATGTAATCAAATTTTGTAAAAATATACAAAGATAGCACCAAAAAATGTGTGATTAGAGACATTAAGTGCCCAAAATTAACTCATAAGTAAAACAGAAATTCACAATAAAAACTAACACTGTTTAGAACTAAACAATAATAATGAATTAACTACATATAAAACATTATGAGATGAAGCCATAAAAGTATTTAAGTATAAAATTATAATGTTAAATGTATTAATATATAAAACATGTAAAATGAAATCCAGATGGCTTAAGCATTTAATTTAGATGCTTGGTGGGAAGAATATATATAAGAAGGAGAGAAATAATAAAAATAAGAAAGAAATAAAATCAAAGCAAAAATTAACATAAGGTAATGCAAAGCTGATTATTTGAAAATGATAATGACAAATCACTTGCAAGACTGGTTAAGAAAAAATTAAAAAACACATATTAATAATATTGAGAATAAAAGAAAGCCATGATTATAGGCATAAAATTTTCAATTGAGAGAATTCAACAAAAAATTTTACGAAAATAAATTTTAAAACTTTATAAAATAACTTTTAGAAAATAAAATTACCAATTGTATTCTGCTGTTCTTACATTGCTATAAACACCTGAGACTAAATCATTCATGAGAACTCTTCCCCCAGGAGCCAATCACCTCCCACCAGGCCCCACCTCCTACCAGGCCCCACATCCAACACTGGAGATTACATTTAAGCATGAGATTGGTGGGGACACAGATCCAAACCGTATTACCAATATTGAGTATAGAAGAAATAGATAACTGAATAAATTAATAATCCATTTTAAAATTAAATAAGTAGTCAAATCTTCATCTCCAAGAGTCATCAGACTGAGAGCATTTTAAAGGAAAGTTTTACCAAACATTGGTAGAATAGATAATTTCTCTTGAACTATTTCTGAGTTGCAAGAGAAGAAAAAGGTACTCATTTTGGCGTATTAGTTAAGACCTTGCTACCCAAAAGAGACAGGATCAATGCCATAGAAGGAAGTTATAGGGGGGCAGAGCAAGATGGCCGAATAGGAACAGCTCCAGTCTCCAACTCCCAGCGTGAGCGACACAGAAGACCGGTGATTTCGGCATTTTCAGCTGAGGTACTGGGGTCATCTCACTAGGGAGTGCCGGACAATCGGTGCTGGTCAGCTGCTGCAGCCTGACCAGCAAGAGCTGAAGCAGGGCGAGGCATCGCCTCACCTGGAAGCGCAAGGGGGAAGGGAATCCCTTTTCCTAGCCAGGGGAACTGAGACACACAACACCTGGAAAATCGGGTAACTCCCACCCCAATACTGCGCTTTAAACAAACAGGCACACCAGGAGAATATATCGCACACCTGGCCGGGAGGGTCCCACGCCCACGGAGCCTCCCTCAGTGCTAACACAGCAGTCTGCAGCGTTCTATCCGCAAGGCAGCAGCGAGGCTGGGGGAGGGGCGCCC
>NW_016803102.1:1107163-1109146 GCF_001698545.2 Rhinopithecus bieti
AGAAAACCAAACACCGCATGTTCTCACTCATAGGTGGGAACTGAACAATGAGATCACTTGGACTCGGGAAGGGGAACATCACACACTGGGGCCTATCATGGGGAGGGGGGAGGAGGGAGGGATTGCATTGGGGAGTTATACATGATATAAATGATGAATTGATGGGTGCTGACGAGTTGATGGGTGCAGCACACCAGCATGGCATAAGTATACATATGTAACAAACCTGCACATTATGCACATGTACCCTAGAACTTAAAGTATAATAAAAAAAAAAAAGAAAGTTATAGATAAATCTTGTGTGTGTACATACATGCAAAAATCCTTAGAAATTAATTTTTAAAAAGCAAATCAAATTTAGATGTTTGTAAAAGTAATGCACCATGTAACCATCATGACCAAGACCAAGTAAAATATATAAGGATTTTAACAATATTTCAACATCGGAAAAAAATCTATTAATATAATACAGCATAGTCAGAGACTGAAGGGAAAAAAAATCAAACTGTCAATAAATGGAGAAAGAACACTAGATGGGCCGGGTGTGGTGGCTCATGCCTGTAATCCCAGCACTTTGAGAGGCCAAGGCGGGTGGATCACCTGAGGTCAGGAGGTCCAAACCAGTCTGGCCAACATGGTGAAACCCCACCTCTACTAAAAATACAAAAATTAGCCTGGCATAGTGGCATGCGCCTGTAATCCCACCTACTCAGGAGGCTGAGGCAGGTGAATAGCTTGAACCTGGAAGGCAGAGGTTGCAGTGAGCCGAGATCATGCCACTGCACTCTGTCCTGGGTGACAGAGACTCCATCTCAGAAAAAAATAAAATTACTAAGTGAAATTCAACATCTTTTCATTATTCAAATATGTTTGAAAACTAGATAGGAATAGGAAAATTCTTAAAGTAAAATACCTCCCCACATACTTACATAAATGTTGCACTTCGGTTTGAAATTTAGAAAATTTTATCCAAGTCAAGAACTTTTAGTTTCCAGTTACCACAATTTGTATTTAACATTACCTTGAATGCCCTACTCAATTCAATAGGACATGAAAATAAATAATAAGTATGAAAAGAAAAGAAAAGACAAAATTTGCCTTTATTTGTAGGTGCACAGAAGAAATCCAAAAGACTAGAGCTATTGGCCGGGCGCGGTGGCTCAAGCCTGTAGTCCCAGCACTTTGGGAGGCCAAGACGGGTGGATCACGAGGTCAGGAGATCGAGACCATCCTGGCTAACAGGGTGAAACCCCATCTCTACTACAAAATACGAAAAACTAGCCGGGCGAGGTGGCAGCGCTTGTAGTCCCAGCTACTTGGGAGGCTGAGGCAGGAGAATGGCGGGAACCCAGGAGGTGGAGCTTGCAGTGAGCTGAGATTGCGCCACTGTACTCCAGCCTGGGTGATAGAGCGAGACTCTGTCTCAAAAAAAAAAAAAAAAAAAGACTACAGCTATTATTGTAATCCTTTTAATATAATATAGAAATTTTGCAATAATATAGGTACACTGACAACACTTCTCAGCTTTGATCCTATAGTTGTTTTATATATATATATATATGGATTTATAAACAAGTCATTCTTATACTTTATGCCTTAAATAAGAATATATACTATCGGGAGCAAGATGGCCAAATAGGAACAGCTCCAGTCTCCAACGCCCAGCGCAAGCGACACAGAAGACTGGTGATTTCTGCATTTTCAACTGAGGTACTGGGGTTATCTCACTGGGGAGTGCCGGACAATCTGTGCTGGTCAGCTGCTGCAGCCCGACCAGTGAGAGCTGAAGCAGGGCAAGGCATTGCCTCACCTGGGAAGCACAAGGGGAAGGGAATCCCTTTTCCTAGCCAGGGGAACTGAGACACACAACACCTGGAAAATCGGGTAATTCCCACCCCAATACTGCACTAAGCAAACGGGCACACCAGGAGATTATACCCACACCTGGCGGGGAGGGTCCCACTGCCATGGAGCCTCCCTCAT
>NW_016803103.1:0-1741 GCF_001698545.2 Rhinopithecus bieti
AAAATAAAAAAAAATAAAGGTAAAGAATGTAAAAAAAAAAAAAAAAGAAAGAAAAAAGAAAAATCAGTGAGCATGTGGCAGTGACAGTTCACGGACTGCCAGTATAGTTTGGTGCCACTGCCTGAGGAGTGATGAGTTCTACCCATTTTACCCAGTAGTTTTGCCTTTGCTCTACCAATGCTAGTGTCAGCACAGTGAAAAAGCAAATAATAGCCCCACCTTCTAATGAAAATAGTATTGAACCTGTTGACTCCCTTGAAAGGGTCTCATTCTGAGACCTCAAAGGATCCATGGACGCTTTGAGAATCACTGGCATAAGAAACGCCCTGAAGGTAGGGCAGAGGAGAGAGGCAGGGTGATGTGGTTTGGCTATGTCCGCACTCACACTCATCTTGAATTGTAATCCCCATAATTCCTATAACTTATCAAGGGAGAGACCAAGTGGAGGTAACTGAATCATGGGGGCAGTTTCTTCCATGCTGCTCCCGTGATAGTGAGTGAGTTCTCATGAGATCTGATGGTTCTGTATGTGTGGTAGTTCTTCCTGCATTCTTTTTCCTTCCTGCTGCCTTGTGCAGAAGGTGCCTTACTTCCTCTTTGCCTTCCACCATGATTGTAAGTTTCCTGAGGTCTCCTCAGTCATGCTGAACTGTGAGTCTTTCCTTCATAAATTACCCAGTCTCGGGCAGTTCCTTATAGCAGTGTGAAAACAGACTAATACACAGGGTATCCTTTTAAAGAAGTAATTTCAGCTATAGGTAGAACAATGTAAGACAGTCTAATATGATGAAATGTTTGGCTTTTTTATTTTAAGCAGCAGGAAGCCTGTTACACTGCCTTAAATCAGTTTCTCATTTGGTTTGACCGTAATACACAAGAAGAAACATTTCTTACATTAAGGCAGTGTACACATACATACAGATATATTTACTGAAATAAAAGTTTCATGAAATAATACCCTGAAAATTTGTAATACATGCTAACATTTTAAACATTTTATTCTATTTCATTTATTTAACAAAAATTTGTCATGACCCACTAAATTGATTTCACAACTCACCAATGGGTTGGAAACCACAGTTGGTTAAAAAAAAAAAAAAGAAAGAAAGAAAAAAGAAAAAAAAAGCTTGCTTTAAATAAAGATACTTTCATTTTGCAATGTATGAGCCGTGGGTGTCCAATCTTTTGGTTTCCCTGAGCCACATTAAGAATTGTCTTGGGCCACACATAAAATACACTAACACTAATGATAGCTCATGAGCTTAAAACAAATCTCATAATGTTTTAAGAAAGTTTACGAAGTTGTAAGGGGCTGCATTCAAAGCTGTCCTGGACTGCATGTGGCCCACAGGCCACAGTTTGATAAGCTTACTATAAACCCTCCTAAGGGCTGATTACCTTTGGTTTAAAACCTCAGGTAACCAGGACTCTTATCGGCTGCCCATTCCGCCATTTCTTGATTCATTTGCAAATGATTCTAGGGTGTGGGTCAAATGAGAAATACTTAGTTTTAAGAATGTAATGTGTATATTATTACATGAAATACATCTTTGATTTTATTTTCTCTAGAAAGTCTACATGTTTACCCGGGGTTTATAAAACCTGACACTTTTTCTTCAGCATTGCTGGATAAATATACACAATCAGCTCTTACTAAGGAGGTTGTGTTGAGGCTGGTACCATAGTAATTATTGCTCTCATTTAAAAACAAACAAACAAACAAACAAACAAACAAACAAAA
>NW_016803103.1:1840-63708 GCF_001698545.2 Rhinopithecus bieti
CAAACAAACAAAACACCTTAGTACTTTTCAGGATCTAGGTTTACATCCTATTTGCTTTTACTTTTAATTTTTTTTATTTCCCCTCTCCCAGGCCCCAGAGTGTGTTGTTCCTCTCCCTGTGTCCTTGTGGTCTCATTGTTCACCTCACACTCATAAATGAGAACATACAGTGTTTGGTTTTCTGTTCCTGTGTTAGTTTGCTGAGGATAATGGCCTCCAGCTCCACCCATGAGTTCTATTTGATATTGCCTTAATTTCCTACTCTGCCATCCTTTGAGAATCATTACTCAAATCCAACTAATTGTAAAAATCAGAATAAAATGAGTATCCATTTTGGTGTCCTGCTTTAAAGTTAAGTATTATTTTTTGTTGGTGATAATATAAGCAGAGAGGTGGTAAGAAAGTAGAATATCTGATGTAAAGATGTGTCTTCTTTTCCCTCTTGAGTGTTTGATCCCTCCCTGCTTCTCTTAGTTGGCTTTCAGGATATCTCTCTCTCTCCCTACTTCTCTCTCTCTCTCTCTCTCTCCACAGGCCCCATCTCTCCTGCTATGTTTTCAATTTCTTTTTTAAAAGCCTTGATCCTTGCACCCCCTTGTATTCATTTTCACACTGCTGATAAAGACATATCTGAGACTGGGCAATTTACAAAAGAAAGAAATTGAATGGAATTACAGTTCCACGTGGCTGGGGAGGCCTCACAACCATGGCAGAAGGTGAAAGACACATCTCATGTGATGGCAGACAAGAGATGAGCTTGTACAGGGAAACTTCCCTATTATAAAACCATCAGATCTTGTGAGACTTATTCAGTATCACAAGAATAGCATGGGAAAGCCCCACCCCCATGATTCAATTACCTCCCACCAGGTCCCTCCCACAACACGTAGGAATTGTGAGAGCTACAATTGAAGATAAGATTTGGGTGGGGACACAGCCAAAACATATCATTTCACCCCGACCCCTCCCAAATCTCATGTCCTCACATTTCAAAACCACTCATGCCTTCCCAACAGTCCCCCAAAGTCTTAACTCATTTCAGCATTAACTCAAAAGTACACAGTCCAAAGTCTCATCTGGGACAAGGCAAGTCCCTTCTGCCTATGAACCTGTAAAATCAAAAGAAAGTTAGTTACTTCCTAGATACAATGGGTGTACAGGCATTGGGTAAATATAGCCATTCTGAATGGGAGAAATTGGTCAAAACAAAGGGGCTACAGGCCCTATGCAAGTCCAAAATCCAGCAGGGCAGTCAAATCTTAAAGCTCCACATCTCATTTGACTCCATGTCTCACATGCAGCTCATGCTGATGCAAAGGGTAGGTTCCCATTGTCTTGGGCAGCTCCACCCTTGTGACTTTTCAGGGTACAGTCTCCCTCCCAGCTGCATTCATGGGCAGGCATTGAGTGTCTGTGGCTTTTCCAGGTGCACAGTACAAGCTGCCAGTGGATCTACAATTCTGGGGTCTAGAGGATGGTGGCCCTCTTCTCACAGCTCCACTAGGTGGTCCACCAGTGGAGACTCTGTATCAGGGCTCTGATCCCACATTTCCCTTCTTCACTGCCCTAGCAGAAGTTCTCCATTAGGGCCCCACCCCTGCAGCAAACTTCTGCCTGGGCATCCAAGCATTTCCATACATCCTCTGAAATCTAGTTGGAGGTTCCCAAACCTCAGTTCTTGACTTCTGTGCACTCACAGGCTCAACACCATATGGAAGCTGCCAAGGCTTGGGGCTTCCACCCTCTGAAGCCACAGCCCAAGCTCTATGTTGGCCCCTTTCAGCCATGGCTGGAGTGGCTGGGATGCAGGTCACCAACTCCCTAGGTTGCACATAGCACAAGGACCCTGGGCCCAGCCCATGAAACCATTTTTCCCTTCTGGGCCTCCAGGCCTGTGATTGGAGGGGCTGCCATGAAGACCTCTGACATGTCCCGTAGACATTTCCCCATTGTCTTGGGGATTAACATTTGGCTCCTTGTTACTTATGCAAATTTCTGCAGCCAGCTTGAATTTCTCCTCAGAAAATGGGATTTCCTTTTCTATTGCATTATCAGACTGCAAATTTTTTGAACTTTTATGTTCTGCTTCCCTTATAAAACTGAATGCCTTTAACAGCACCCAAGTCACCTCTTGAATGCTTTGCTGCCTAGAAATTTCTTCTCCCAGATACCCTAAATCACCTCTCTCAAGTTCAAAGTTTCACAAGTCTCTAGGGCAGGGGCAAAATGCCACCAGTCTCTTTGCGAAAACATAGCAAGAGTCACCTTTGCTCCAGTTCCTAACAAGTTCCTCATTTCCATCTGACACTACCTCAGTCTGGACTTTATTGTCCATATCACGATCAGCATTTTGGGTAAAGCCATTCAAAAATTCTCTAGGAAGTTCCACACTTTCCCACATTTTCCTGTCTTCTGAGCCCTGCAAACTGTTTCAACCTCTGCCTGTTATCCAGTTGCAAAGTCACTTCCACATTTTTGGGTATCTTTTCAGCGGTGCCCCACTCCCAGTACCACCTTACTGTATTATTCCGTTTTCATGCTGCTGATAAAGACATACTCAAGACTGGGCAATTTACAAAGGAAAGAGAGGTTTAATGGACTTACAGTTCCATGTGGCTTGGGAGGTCTCACAATCATGGCAGAAAGTGAAAGGCATGTCTCACATGGTGGCAGACAAGAGAAGAGCTTGTGCAGGAAAACTTCCCTTTAAAAAACTATCAGATCTCGTGAGACTTATTCACTATTATAAGAATAGCATGGGAAAGCACTGCCCCCATGATTCAATGATCTCCCACTGGGTCTCTCCCATAACACATAAGAATTGTGGGAAATACAATTCAAGATGAGATTTGGGTGAGGACACAGCCAACCACATCACCCTTGTGTTTAAGGTCAAAGTACCTGCCTGGTCCTGCCTCCTTTGCTTTGGCATCACTTACTGCCCTGGCTTCAAGAGATGTCTAAGAAGGAATGGCAGAGGGAAGCAGCTGAAAGTGAGAAAAAGTTAGCTATCTATAGCAGTTGTTCAGAAAAGAGCTGAAGCCTCCCTAACTAGGAAGAAGCCACTGGAAATGGAAAAGAGGGGACAGATCCCTAAGATTTAGCTAGTGATTGGATTGGGGATGCAGAAGTTTAAAAAGATGACTGAGAAGGTATTGTGCCTGAACTTGATAAGCTAGGAGGAGGAGGTCATGCAGGAAAAATGATGAGTTCATTTTCTAAAACATATTGAAGATGTTCACCAGGCACCAGAATATATTGCAGTGGAAGCTGAGAGCATGCAGGGCATGAGTTAAGCTCTTGGATATAAATGAAGCCACTAATTTAGAGCACATGAAAGAAAAAGGTAACTAAGGCTACACTTGGGGGACTTCAAAGCCCAAAGAGCAGTAAGAGGACAAGGAGACAGAAGGAGAAATCCAAGGAGCAGGAGAACCAGTTAGAAAAAATATAACTTGCAGAGGCAAAGTAATTTGGCAGCACGTGAAATATTATACAAAGTTATAGTTAAAGTTACAGTCCTTTAGGGAAACGACAACTCTCTTCTGAGCAAAGAGTAACAGACAACAGTGCTCAGTGATGCATGATGTGAAAAGAAACATCATAGAATCTGGGACCAGCAGTCATGGATTTTCAGTTCCTTGTAAGTGCTTACTAGCTATATGACTTTAGGCAAGTCACAAAATACACATATGAAACCACTAGAGCACACTGGAAGTCTAATCTGGTGAAATAAACTGCTAGAATTATATCAGGTCAGAAAGAGCATAACTGTCTGTTTTGAGGAAATTGGAGAACACTATCAAGTGGGTAGAACTCAAGTAGGGTATAGAAGGATTAATAGGATTTAGGCAGGTACAATAGTGGAGGGTGCATACATGACTTAAAAACCAATGATTCCTCATCTGGAGAAAAAAGAATTGAAGACATGAATTCCCCTGAAAAAGAATCTTTGTTCCCCTTTTCCTTGTTTTGAACTGTTTTCTTGTTTATTTGAGATGTTGAGATATTTATTTGAGATGTTGATATACTATGGTATATATGTGGTATGATGTTTGGTATAAGAAGAAAAGAAGGCAAAAGCATACTTTTACATAAAAGTCTTCCTGTAAGATGAATAGGTTGTTCTTTATTTTACTTTATTCACTTTCATTTCAGAAATGTACTCTAAAAGTTTTCAACAAGGTGCTCCTTGGGTTATTGTTAAGGAAGTTAGTAGCACTTTATGTAGAAAGTAAAGCAACCACGTTAAAATTCCCTCACTTTGTAAGTAGGAGGTATTGAATAAAAATGAGCAGTTCATTATTTAATTTAGAGAACAAAAGTGAAAGTCATACATGGCGATTTGGGAGGTATATATTAAATGTGATATGAATGTGTATCTTCCTGGATTGCAGTGGGAGAGAAATACAGGGATTGATTTCAAAATGAAGCGAGACACTGAGGGAATACAATCTGGAGGAATGCAACTGTTTTAGAGTATCATGACTTTAAAGATAAAATATCAGTTTGGTAGTAAACCAACATTCTTGGGTCATGATGCTGGTTCTTTTGGGAAAAAAATTAAATCAAGCAAACATAAAGACATTTTATTCCACTCTTTCGGGAAAATACAGTTACGAGTTTTACCTCCAAGAATCAGTTCCAGAATACAATGGGCTTTATTGACCATATATTAGAACAGGATCAATAGCTTTGGTGTGTGGCAGAGACTCATTCATTGCCGAGAATTTTTTTGCTAGCCATTATCAGTGGCTTCGTAAATGGTCCTGATGTGGTTCACTCTGCTTCAAATGAAACCAGTGAGATCACCAGTACTCACATTAGTGAGGACAAGCTGAGGATTAGCAGCTTTTCAAAATAAAAACCAGAGAGTACTAAATGTCTTCACCGGGAGGTGGGGCTCTGGGTCTTAAGAGGATTTGGACACATACAAGGATCATTACTATGTTATTAAGTTATTAAGTATGCATTCATAAGTTAGTTCATATTTGCCAAATGCAAATATAAAAATCATTTCTTAATTATGCAGGCATTAAAGTCTTGCATCATTAACCACATATTTAAAACCACTTTGTATCACTTACAAAAACAATTTAAAATATCAGATTATTGAATTTCCTCTGTTCTAATGGCCAAATGCCTTCCAGCCAAGATTAACCTGTTTATTGTCCTGTAATTAAGGAAATAAAAAAATATTATTTTTCCCATTTATCAAAATTTGAAGTTCAGAGAAATGAGGCAGTTTATATGAGGTACATATGTATTCATCAATCCACTGTTGAAATTCAAGAATTGAGCTCTGATTTTTTTAACCTAGTCTGCATTTGTACAGTATGCCAGGCAGGCAGCATACTGCTAAGAGAAAAGAAGGAAAATAATAAAAAATTATTAGCTTTGAGTTGAATCACAAAGGAGCAGCAAATGGAAACTTATCCACTAGCCAAGAAGGGCGGTAGTTCACTCTTCCATCCATCACCACCAGCTGGCAGATGGGCTCGGGACTAATGTAAGTCTCCTTAGATGCCAAGTTCTCTGCTTATGCAGCAGTCTCTGTCCCTGCCATCCAGGAAGGGAAGGACAAAGAGAGGACCGAAGCTTACAGTTCCACGTAGCAGCTCATCTCACTGTTAAGGAAACTGTGGGGTTAGCCAACAAAACTGGAATTCAAATTTGGAACCAGACCTCACCTGATATATTTTAATTGATTGCCATGTGATTGTCCATCTGTTTATAATTTGAGTGTCTTTTCTTTGTATGAGAAATGCTTTTGTACAGGGCGGGACCCATGCTCCTCTCAATTTCTATATGCAAAAAAATATTTTCTATCTTTTCATTGCTTTGCTGAGTAGCTTTCAACAAGCTTTTGGAAAAAGTCTCATTCCAGATTTATAAAGCATCAACTGATGTGATGCTAAAACAATGGGAGGATTTTATGGGCTGTAAAGCTTTTATTATTAAGTAATGTTTTGGGATTATGGTAATTTTAATAATAGTAGTAGTAAAGTATTTTGCAGGTTGGAAGGTTAATAAATCCTTTAAAATCAATTGAGATTATTTAAATTCAATTTACACATTAAAATCCAAAATATTATTTGGCTATTGGTATAGTTTTATGATTTATTTAAATATCACCGTTTAGACTATTTACAAAAATTAATGCTAGGTAGAATAATAGAGTAAAATTACTGGGCCCTGAAATTTGTATAAACGCAAAAATTGTGTTATTTTTTCCATTTAAAATACACTAATCTTCACTGGTCCAACTTTGATTCTCTTGTCTAAACCTGTCTTGTGTGAGTCCGTTATCAAAATTTTGGCAGCTAAATTAAGACTTCGGAGCTGCATTTCTTGAGGAAAAAGAAGAGAGGTTCTCAATTTTGTTCCATCAGAATCATCTGGGGAGCCCCAGCCCCAGCCCCAATTCAAATCCGTGGCATCAGAATCTGGAGGTTGGGTTTTTTTTTTTTCTTTTTGGTCACAAGTTGCGCAGGTAATTCTGATGCACATCAACGTTTGAGAACAAGTAACTAGACAAACCCAAGAGTCAAACTCTCTCACAGCACTGCTTATTTTTGTAAATAACATTGGACTGGAATATCCCACCCATCATTTCTGAATTGTCTGTGGCTGCCTTCATGCTACAACGGCAGAGTCGATCATCAGGACAAAGATCGTATGGCCACAAACCTGAGAATCTTTACTATCTTACTCTTTATGGAAAAGTTTGCTGGCTCCAGAACTAGATGAATAATATAAATACATTGCTCCAGACCCAGTTGTTTCAATTCATTCATTCATTCATTGGCCTAGACAAATAGGAACTAAAAAACTTAGAAACACTTATGGGGTTAAAAAGGACCATAGATATTGCCTTTAAATTTTCTTTAAACCTTTCAAATGCTTCAAACAAAGAAAAGAGAAACTAAGCTGGATATATTTTTTTAATCTGTATTCAATGGGCCGTAGATATTGCCTTTAAATTTTCTTTAAACCTTTCAATTGCTTCAAACAAGAAAAAGAAAACCTAAGCTGGAATTTTTTTTTTTTTAATAACTGTATTCAATGGAGGTTTTGGACATTTAATGGTTTTTCAACTTGCTGCAGCAAAATGATTCATCGCTAAGCTAAGCTCTGTAGTATCTGTAATATCATAAATTTAGTAGCTCAGTCATTAAAGTAAAATTCAAATATAAGAAAAAGTAAATATATTCAGAAATATACCTCAAAAGGTTAGGATAATATTTAAACGATTATAAGGGCTTGGAAGTGTGTTTGAATTCAGCAAAGCAGCAAAATGGGGAGGGGGCTAATGATGTTTAAGGCTGCCTAGCCAAAGATAGCACATCATAAAACAAGGATGCTTTCTGGTGATACAGTACAAGAATGCTCTGTACACAGTATGAGGCATCTTGAAATGTGAATAAATTGGAAGAAGTTCCAGAAACAATAGATATGCTTAAGTGAATGGGAGGACTGAGCTGTAGCAAGGCCTTTGATTTATGTAGCGTGATTACTTCAAGGCGTGCACAGCTCTTCTCCAGGGCTGGGATGGATTTTCTTCCCAGCGTCTACAGGAGATGTTGAATAGACATCACAAGGAATTGTCAGCAGAAAAGACAGACTGATTGCCAGGCTACAGGAGGGAGTTAGAGAGGGGAATTTGGTTCCTTACACCTTGTTCATCATGTCATTCACTCCCTCCTTCAAAAACCTTCAGCGACTTCTTATTACTTAAAGGATTAAAGTCAAACCCAGGCTGGCATTTCAGGCATTCTTTAATCTGTCTCTTACACTGGTATCACAAACCATTTTCATGCCTGTTATCTCATCTGATCTTTACAGTACTGCTCATGCAAGTCAGGGGAGGCATGAGTGTTCCCATTTTAAAGACACGTAAGCTCAGTTACAACTAATGCAATAGACTGGTTAAAGTTCATGCACCAGCAAGCCACTGAGTCAGGGCTGGAACTTGCGTCTCCTGCACCACATGGAATGCCCTTCTCTACATGGAATGTAGTCCCGTTCTCTACATGGAATGCCACCCTTCTAGTTCAATTGCCATCTCTACTAGCAAACCTTTCCTGAACTCCAGTCTTCAGTGCTCGTCTTCTCCTCTGAACTCTTTTTTAATTGACCCCACTCCTTTTCCTCAGAGTCCTACCATGCTTTGCAGCATCTCCTGTCTGCTGGATATTTCTATTGCACAGTGAGACTCTTGAATTGCTTTTGAACTTTGCAAGTGTGTATGTTCCATGTCTCCAGTAGAAATGCATGCTCTTTGAGGGAGTACCTAAGTACTCTACATGTCTTTTCTCCTTCGATGTCTTGCATAGTGCATAAAGAAGGCAGGGCCTCAATACATATTTGTTGGACAAACAAATGATTTCATTCTCATGCAATCTCTGAATATGATTAAGAGAAATGAGATGAAACTGAAAAACAGAGACCAGTTGAATACCACAAATGTGTTTCTAACAGCAAATTCTTTTCTATTGAATCGAAGTATTCCAAGGGCAACAACTGATGCTCCATGTTTAGCTGATGCCCAGAGTCATAAGGGCTGACTGATCTTAAACTGGGCATAACGTAAACCTACCCACAAGAAATTAAGACTTGGAATATACATTGACAAGAGAATTCTTTTGTACCTTTTCCTTCTCAGGTCAGCAAATCCCAGGCATTTGGCCTAATGGGGAGAAAGAGAAAGACAGTGTTTTCCTCTCAAAACATGGGTCTTACCATAGCCTCTCTTCCTAAGGCCAGCACTGCTCTATACTTCCCTGGCCTGTATCCAAAGGTGCATCTGTGACAAGGCAAACCCTGCCTTGGAGAGTCTCCAAGATCTTCTCATTTCTTCAGCTGTGGGATTAAGAACTAAACACAGTTGCTCGGGTGTGGTGGCTCTCACCTGTAATCCCAGAACTTTGGGAGGCTGAGGCAGGTGTATCACCTGAGGTCAGGAGTTTGAGACCAGCCTGGCCAAACTGGTGAAGCACTGTCTCTACTAAAAATGCAAAAAATTGGCCAGGTGTGTTGGTGGGCACCTATAATCCCAGCTACTTGGGAGGCAGAGGCAGGAGAATCACTTGAACCTGGGAGGCGGAGGTTGCAGTGAGCCGAGATCACGCCATTGCACTCCAGCCTGGGCAAAAAGAACAAAACTACAATCTCAAAAAAAAAAAAAAAAAAAAAGAGGACTAAGCATAGTTGCCTTTGGAAGGTCTGGTCAATGGGAAATAAATTCAGGGATGTATCCCTCACAGGTCAGGGGCCTCTTGCAGTGCAGTTTTGCCTAAGCCCACCTGATGCCCTCTTTTTTGCACTCTCACTCAGCCAATGGTTCCCTCTCCATCCCCACCACTTCTTTGTGTTGTGATTTCCTTCCCAGTTGCCCTGACCCTCAAGGATCAGGGCATGAAATGATTCAGGGCTGATCTCGCCTCCCATGCTGGTCACACCTGTAATCAGAGTTCTGAGTTCAGAGCCCCAGGCAGCTTAGGCAGGGCTATGTGGTCTATACCTTTTTTCTATGTTTCTGGATGAGTTTATTGACCAAACTAAAACTAAATGCTAGGTTATACCTGTTTACATTGATGACTTCCTCTCAATTTACTAGGTCCTTCCATCACAGAAAGCGATTATATTAATCTGAGTGCTACCTGGGAAGTCGAAAACTTATGTGGTTTTTATTACTCCTGCAAGAGCCTCTCAATTATATTCCACACACATATTTCTTCACTTAAGAGTCAAACAGAGCCATGTAAAGTGAGCAGCGTGTTTACAGTAGATCCCTATGGCTTGCTATCAAATTAGTGGCAAATCAGTATTAGAGTAAACAGGGGTCAAAGATCAAACCCACAATTTCACATAAAATTCAAAACACGAAACACAAAACACAAAAGAGAAGGCTTGTGTCATGAGACCATCAACTACTCTTAAAAAATAATCAAAACCAGGAAAAGATGAGAGAAAACAAAATTTAAACATGATTTTAGTCCAGAATTTGATGCAAAAGCCAGACCTTACAGAGATCTATTTAAAACTATGACAACTCACTACATGTCACTCATCTTAAATGGAAACACACATCAAAAGGTGGCAAGACCCAGGATTTAGCAACTCCCACATTCTATTCATGGACTTGACGCTGACTTTGGACAAGTAAAAAATCTGTCTTCATTTTTCACTCTGAAAAGCAGCGTGGAAACTATTGTTTTACCTCTCTTGATGGACAACTCTGGAGTCATGCTAATATAGAGACAGTGGTAATTCTCTCCTAGATTTGATTAGATGTATTTTTGAAAAGTCAAATGATTTAGTAGCATGAAATTGTACACACCACACCCCATTTTTATGGTAGGCAGCTCTCCACTCTTGGCTTTTAAGCAGGAAACTAGAAGAATCACATTTATTCCATGTTAAAGTGTTCCTTGAAAACAAAACAAACTCTTTAAAAATCAGAAAAATTGATTATTGTTTAGACCATGTTATTAAAATGGAGCTCTAAGTTAGCCAATAGTTTGTAGCTATTGTTATTAATCTAGGATTAAGTACTTGAGTTAAAATAGAACTTTTTACTGAATGCTTACACGAATGGACTAGGCTAGCTGTTAAATATTATAGGGGGAATATGAAAGTCTTTTAAAATAGAGATTAGAAAACTCCAAAAGAGTTATGAATATTTAAAACAACTCAGTCAATGATTTTAATTACAATGCTACTTATTAATTTGTAAGATTTGCTTAATCAATGCCACCAGATGTCAGTATATCCTACATGATTACTACTGAGTTCTCAAAAACATCCAGAGTTTTCATTCCAGTTAATAAGAATGATGTTGTAGCCAAATAATTAAGGCTCTCTAGGGGATGATAAATCCCATTCCTCAACACTGTTATGTTATGATAGAGGCCCCTTAGTTGAGATGCAAACTCCCAACTCCCCAATAAATCTCAGCATTGGGGCTTTGAAACAAGAATGTCATATTCTGAAAAAGATGCTTGGTGGTGGAGATCAAGCATGTTGAGGAACACTGACTTAAGTAGAGCTGCAGCAGGTCAAGTCTAAGACCACAAATCCTGTGATTTGCGCTGATCCTGTTGGCCTTGTTTTTCCATTACAGAAATATCTTATTGGGTTTGGCCTTTCACCCAAGGGACTTTTCAGCTAGATAAGTGGAATTTTTATTAACAAAGATAACTTTTACTGGATACGTGCTAGGATGTTTACCTGTATTATCTTATTGAAACAACAAGAAGAAGTTGAGACAAAAAAAATTGTTCAATGTGTTTAAAGTATAAAAGCCTGGTGTGTGCCACTTTTTGACAATAGGAAGGATTTAAACTTACTTATTAGCACTGAGTTCTCAAGCCTTCTAGAATTTTCACTTTGGTTAACAAAGTGATGTAGCGGTCTTAAAAATTAAGGGTCGTAGTAAACTTGGAAAACTTTTGCATTTTAAGTTAGTTTTATGCAACAACTGATCCATTCTTTAAAAGGATAAATCAGGGAGCTTTCTAAAAGTAGTAAGGATAAGATCTAAAAGTTATTTAATAGTATGCCTTTAATTGTAAAGTATATGTGCATTTGGACAACCATAAACTCTACAAATCTTCAAAGTTCCTGGCACTTTGCTAGTTTCCAGGAAAAATAAATTTTGCATAAACAAGAGCCATGTTGGAACTTCACATTGTAGAGTCTCACTGTGGAGATTATCCTGGGGATGCCCCTGGGGACAGCATTGCAAGACAGCCAGGCTTCCTGCTGCATAATGAAGAATGCACATTTTTTCCTCAGAATAAAAGAGTCCTCTTTTATCCTAGAAGTTGATATTTCTGTGAGCTTTACCCTTGAAGAGAAATCCTTTGAAATATTAATCTTCAGTAGAAGAAAAAGTGTTATAGTCTTGGTCCTTGATGACAAAAGAAAGAAAAGTTCTGCAAAATTTCTTGGACTCTACTAAAACTTTTGTACACCTGTAATTGTGTCTGTGAAAAGGTCACTTGGATTTTTTTTTTAAGTTTATCTAATTTTAAGGCATTTGTGAAATTCACTACAAACAGAGCTCTTTTCCTCCCTAAATGCACATGCACACATATTGTTTCTTTGGTATATAAAGATCCCTGAACCAAATAATTAGGGATTCTCTATGGAACAATGCCAAATAAGAAATTTTAACTTGATAACATATGTGTTTTATGACACAGTTCCCCAAAGTCACTGTATTTGAATATCTGCTCCCACGTATAATCGCGAAGCCTTAGAAATCAGAAAATTTGACCTAGTAACTGAAAGCAAGTGCTACAAAAGTCATTCTTAGACATAGCTTACTTGTCCTCAAACCTTTCCCTATAAAAATGCATTTCACAAAATACGGGGACTGTCACCCATTCCTCAGGCCCCTGGGCATTCGCATTACTTAATTTTTAATCACCATAATTTTGTGAACTAATTTATTTTACTCACTAAAGCTGGTTTCTAGGCAATATCTAATCTTCCCAAGAGGCTGTTGGACAAATAGATGGTAGGTGTAATTGATTTTTCAAAGCTGGAAAAAAGAAGACAGGAGGAAGTGAAATGCATTTCACACACATCATCTCTTTTATCTTTCATAAAACATATGAGGTAAGATTACCCTCTCCATTTGACTGATGAGGAAACTGGCTCAGAAAGGGTAATTAACCTGCTCAAGATCACTATCTATTTAAGTAGCAGAGCCAGGATTTAAACTCAGATCTGTCTGACTCCAAAAACCATTCTCTGTCCAGCCCAAGATATTTCCATTTAAACTACTTACCCACAATTGCATGATGAGAGATAATAGAATTGACACAAAACTCACTGCCAGCGCACTGGAGTATGTTTGCATGGAATCTTCACAATAAAGTCCAACAGCACAACTCCTCCTCACCAACCAACAGCATCCTATATTTTTTTCCTCTTTCATTGCTAGTCTGATTTACTCCACAGAATCAATATCTTAACTAAATAATAGGTTTGCTATCTCTTGAATCCTGTAAGCCATCCTGAGAGGCTCAGTCCATAAGTCACTGAGGAAACAAAATGTAAAGAAATTGGAACAGGCCAGATGCAGTGATTCACCCTATAATCCCAGTGTTTTGGGAGGCTTAGGCAGGTGGATTACTTGAGGCCAGGAGTTCAAGATCAGCCCGGGCAACATGATGAGACCCAGCTCTATAAAAAACACAAAAATTAGCTGGGCATGGTGACGCATGCACCTGTAGTCCTAACTACTCCTTTGGGAGGCTAGGGCAGAAGGATCTCTTGAGTCCAGGGGTTCGAGGTTGCGGTGAGCTATGATTGTGCCACTGCACTCCAACTTAAATGACAGAGCAAGGCCCTGTCTCAAACAAACAAACAAACAGACAAACAAAACCACAGCAAGAAACGCCATTCAAATGTGGTTTTAGATGCACTGTGGATATGGTCAGCAGGCTTCTGTGTGCTCATGAATCAATCTGAATGGGGCATGAAGAGGGAATGTGAACTTAGAAACTTCACATTGGCTGTGGGTGCTCCAAATGTCTTCTCACTTATCTTTCCTCTAGCTCACTGAAATTCAAAACCATCATTTCCAAAACAGAAGAGAAAGAGAAAGGAAAAAAAAACAAAAAACAAAAAACAAGAGTGCATATACCCAGATTATCTATCTATCATCTGTCATCTATCTATCTATTTATTATTGAGACAGGGTCTCACTGTGTTGCCCAGGCTTGTCTTGAACTACTGGGCTCAAGGGATCCTCCTGCCTCAGCCTTCCAAAGTGCTGGGATTATAGGTGTGGACCACCACACTGGGCCCCAGATGATCTTAGTATCAAGTTATCTGAGGTTGATATTGCATTGACAAGTCTAGGGTCAAAAAATGGGCATATTTAAAAACTCATCCTATTTATTCAGCATGGATCTCAACAGATTTAGGTAGTACCAAGTTCTTGTACAGACCACAATACAGAGGGAGCAATGGGAAATCAACCTCTGTCCTAACCACATAGCTCTGTTTGCTTTTAACTGGACGATTGAGGCAGCTTCTAACCTTTGTGTCTAAATGATGATTCCCAGTGTTTTGGAAAAGTAATAAGATCCTTCCTGGGGCCAGTTTGGAGCCAGCTCTCAAAAGATCACAGACTATTGGGCTAGAAAGGCTCCTAAGGACACCAGCACTTGCTGAGTAAACACAGCCTAATGGTCACCATTTTGTTCTCAAGTGTACGGAGAACATGAGTAACCAGGGAGCGTAGAAAGGAAAATAATTTCACAGGGTTGCACAAGTATTACTTATTGCTTTGTTACCCACTGGGAAAGTTCATGGAGTTTAAGACACCATCTTGATCAGGGTGTTCACTCTGCAATCAGTCCTGTGGGGGGTTTTCAATACTGCGCCCAGCTAAAGCCTTCAAAATTGTCTCGTAAAAATTCCTGGTGTTCTGACATGATGCAAGAGAAGCTCTCGTTCTTGTGCGTTTGCGTATTTTGTGCAGGAGATGAGAGTTTACCCTGGCTTGTCCCTCTAACATGGTCTTTGGTGAGGAATGTCCCAAAACCTGGATCACAGTCCTTGCGTCACTCTGGAAGGTGCAGACTTCCACAGCATGGTGGCAATTCCTAAGGTCGGCTGCAGAGCTGCTGTCAGAGGCTCTCCTTGTGTGGAGCCAGAGATTTCAAATACTGCACATCTTCTGCTTTGTTTGATTTTTAGGGTAAACACCCTTCTGTGTGTAGGTAAAGGAAAAAAAAAAAGCCAATTTTATGTCTCAGTGACCTAGAAAGGGCAAGCTCTGAGACTTTCATATAACAAAAAGAATCTAGTCTGGAATGAAGTAACTGACTTTTGCAAATATTTGTACTGACAATACAGTCTGTGCATAAATTTTTTTTTAGGATACTCAAATATAGGAATTGGAGATGTTTGAAACCTATCAAATAATTCTCACCATATGCCCATTTTTCTTAATCTTATCATAATATTTCAGAATAAATTCACCAGCTTTCTTACATCCAGCTGCCCTGATATAATGAAAAGAGAGCCCTTCTCTCTCTTTTATTTTTGGGGAGTGTTTTTAAATCAAGATTTATATTCAGCATGACATTGCTGACATGATTCACTCTTCTGGCTCTCCAGGGTCATAGCCCAACTTCATAACCTCAACACTAATAACAAAATAATAAAACTAATAGCAATACTTATTATTTATTGATTAATGTGTATGGACCATGACTGCTGAGAATCTTATATACTTTATTTAATTTAATCCTCACGACAATTAGTAAACAAATAAAGCTAACACCAGTGTTTACTATGTGTGATGGTTAATTTTATGCATCAACTTGCCTGGGCCGCAGGATGCTCAGACTGGGCCACCGTTAAACATTATTCCAGGGTGTATCTATCTAGGGGGTGTTTGCGGAAGAGATGAGCATTTGAACTGGTAAAGCAGATGGCCCTCCTTAATGTGGGTAGGTCACATCTCATCTGTTGAGGGACTGAATAGAACAAAAAAGAGGAAGATGGAATATGCTCTCTGCCTGACTGTTGAGCTGGGACATAGTGCTCTTGGTTCTCAGGCCTTCAGGTCTGGACTGGAACCTACACCACCTACCCTCCAGCTTTCAGGCCTTTGAATGACACCACCAACTTTCCCAGGTCTCCAGTGTGCAGATGGTCCCTCCTGAGAGTTTTCAGCCTCCACAGAGCCAAGACCATATATACAGACATAGCCTGTTGGTTCTGTTTCTCCAGAGGACTCTGATTAATAGACTATGTATCACACATGATCTTAATCATTTTACATTAACTCATTAAATCATTAACTCATGAATTTTCCTAATCCTCTTGAGTCTTATAAAATAGATTTTTACCCATTTTACCCATTTTAAAGACTACTATGTCCACTTTACAGATGAGGTACAGATACCATCTGACAGGCTGAGAAAGATTCAACAACTTGGCTCAAGGTTTGCATCTAGACTGTTACATTAACCAAAATGGCAACGTTTCTTCTGTTGCCAACCTATCCTTTCAGGATACCAGAGTTATAATCTTCTTTTCCTTCAAGCCTTCAACGGCTTACTGTTGCTTCTGGAGTGAATTCCAGACTTCTCAGTGCAGCATTGGAGGTCCCAACATTTGACTCTAGCCTCAGTTCCCATCCATTTCTGCTCTCTACTCTGGGCTATGACCACCTTATGTGGGATCTCTCAGCTCCACTGCATCCTTTGGTACCTATAGGCGTGTGCAAGTGCTACTTGGGTCATTTCTCTGCATCCCTACCTGCTGTTACCACCCATTTCTAGGCCCTCATCATTTCTCACCTGAATTACTGTAGCCACCTTCGAACTCATCTTCCTTCTCCCCTGCAAACCATCCTCTACTCAGTAGCCAGAATGATCTTTCTAAAATGCAAGCCTGAACATGGCATGCCCATGCTTAAGGCTTCTCAATAATTTCCCCTTGCCATAGGAATAAAGTCCAGATTCCTTCAAACAGCCCTCATGACCTCATCCCAGCTTACTTCTCCAGCCTCATCTCTCACTATCCTCCTAAATGGGCCTCTTCACCCCTCAGCATTTGCATGAAAAGGCCCTTTTGCCTAGAATGTTCTGCTTTAGTCTCACATGGACAACGGCTACTCAACCTTTAGGCCTCAGCTGGGATGTCATCTCCCCTAGGACACCATCCTTGACTCTTGCCCCTACAAATGTTTTCCAGGCTGGAAGTATGCGGGGCCATAAAGAGTGCCACACACATCATGCCAGCTACTCATTGTTGTTCTTGTCCCACTGTGTGGTCATGGCCTGGCTCTTGCCAGCTTCTAACACTGGATTCTGCATTCCCTAAATGGTAGGACTGTCATTTTATTCACTATTGTTGCCCCAATACCTGCCACACCGTAGCAACTTAATAAATGTCCAGTAAAGAAAGTGACCAAATGAACAAATGAATGAATATCTGGATTGCCTACTCTGTCTTCACTTCCTGAAGAAATCCCTGCTTTGCTTCAAAAGTTGACTCCAACCTCATTCTGCCTCTAAAGCTGTCCCTGTCCTGTCCCCTCTGTGGAATTAACAGTGCTCTTCTCTTCTGGAAAATGTGCTATTAGATAGATAGATAGATAGATAGATAGATAGATAGATAGACAGATAGATGGCATATTTAGCAGGATTACAAATATGGTCCTACCAAATAGTGGCAAGGATTCTATGTTTACCCACTTCAAGCTTAGTCCTTGGTGCAGGGCCTGGCCCTAGTAGGCTGTCAATAAACATTTGTGGAATTGAATACTGTGTTTCACATCACCTGTCCATTCACATCAGCTGAGGCTTTTCATTAGGATCACATCATCACAAATGGAAGAAAATGAAGGATGCAAAGAGAAAAAATTAGGAAAGATGTAGCATTGTGATGAAACAATGTACGACATCCAGAGAGACACCTAGACTTCTGCTCCTGGGGCTGTCTGCTTCCTCCCTCAGGGAACCTGGGGCACATTGTCTCTAGAACATAGTCTTTTTCCCCTATCTTGTCTCCACTGACTCCTTCACGATGGGTCTGCAGCCCAGCATATGCTTAGCTGCATCTCTCATATTGCATCTCTTAGCAATATTCAGTGCTAAGCAGTAAGTATACGCAAGTAGGTGGCAAGCCTTGAGTGGCTAAACCTTGGTGTCATTTGATACATCAATCTGGGGCTCAACCATCCCAAGGAGTTTTGTCCCCAGAAGGAGCCAAGTCACCCCTTCACCCTGACTCTGTTTAGCCTCGTCCACATCTTTGGTTCAGCTGGAAATCCCTTTTTCTGGGGCACTGAAATCCCAGCGTGGACACTATCCCACTCCACAGTCCACCATTCATTCATTTATCACACTATTGTCTGCTTTGACAAATTCCCCTCTGCAGATGCATTTGCTAATTGCTGTTTCTGAGAGTTATTCAATCCCCATTAATTAATCCTGTTTTCCCTCACAACACAGTTTATCTAAACAACTTCTTTCTCCTCTTCATCCCTGTGCTCACTGGTTCACCCCTAAAGGTCTTCTGCAGATGGTCCCATAAGTTTCTCAGTCTTCCCTTTGGTTCACTTCAATAAGCATTTATGGAGAGTCCACTGTGTTTTAGGCACTAGGGATAAATAAAAATGACTAACAAATAGTGCCTATCCTCAAAGGAGCTATCCTAGACACACAGAAACAGATAGAACACAGAGCAAAGACAGGACCATGGAAGTTTGTACAGATTTCCCCCAAAAGGAGACCCTGAAATAGGGATGTGGATGCCATTCATTTATTTGGGAGGTGACCCAAGGAAGCACAATGAGGGAGTGAGAAAGTGAAACAGTGAGGAAGGAGGAGCCAATGGGGAGTATATTGATCAGTAGGTGAACACTGTGGGCAACTGGCACTTAGTCCCACTGACAGCCCTCTCAGACACGTGGAGGGCAGCCTTTGGAGTTGTCCCATTGTGGAGCAAGGAAGCTGGGGTGTTCATCAATGAATTCCTGTCCCTCACTGGTTAACAGTTGCTTCTGAGGCATTAACTCCCTGGCACTTTTGCCTACCCTATGTAGAGATGACATGCTCCTGTGGTCAGAGAAAGCCCTCAAGTCAAGACAGAAATGCTTGAGAAATGAAGCCATAGACATGGACAGGAATTGTTCACTTGGTCTCCAGATGGTGTCTGGGGTAGTCCCGGGGGATATGAGTGAGGTACCAACAACACCTATTAAATGGACACAGAAATGTGTGTGGGGAAAGGGGAGGATATTGTAAATTAGGAAAATGTTCATAGAAGTGTTGTCTTAGCAAGGTTTTGAAGGTCAATAGGCGTTCTCCCAGATGGACAGATACAGAAAGTGTTTCAGACCAATGGGACATTATGCACAAGGGCTTGGAGATGTGAACTAGTGTGCTAATGTGAAATATCCCAAGTAGATGGGTACAGATAAGCCTGAAGGGGAAGAAGGAGACACAAGGTGAGATGATACTACCGAGGCTTGATAGCATTTGCACAACATCTTTCCAATGCTGGGAAACAAAATCCACAGCAAACTGGTGAAAGGGTTTTGGCAGCTGTGGCCAAGATAAAAGGTTTTGTCATCATGGCAATGCTGACAAAACCCTTTCCTGATCTCTGATCTGCAGTATCCCCTCACCCCCCCACCACACACACACCTATTTCTGGGTCCATGTAACAGGTGCTGAGTGTAGCTTGTGGGGCTATTTGGGTAGACAGGCAAGGAGGTCACACTTGGGGTCTTGGCTAGCTTCCAGATTTATGGGACATGTTTTAAACCGTCTACATAATTTAGCTTCTTGTTTTCCCTTAGTTTGTTTACCCACTTTGATGGAAGGAGAGATTTCCTTTTCCTGAACTTCTCAATTTTACCCTAGTCATTAGCAGAATCATGGGGAGTAAAGACCTCAAGGAAATTGTGGCATTTTCATCTCTTACGAGGAAGTGTAATTTGGGGCTCAAGGAAAACAGAGCCTGTGTTATTGACAGAAGAAACACGACCCTCACAGGGGAGAAGAGAACAATATGGATTGGGATATTCTTACTTCAAACATATACCACTGTGTTTAAATAAATAAGTAACCCAGAAATACCCCTGGGGAGAAAGCACAATGAACAAATTATGATGATCATATTCCATCTGTGCACTGCATCTGTGTTTGAGGTGTTTGACTCTCTGAGTAGGTCGCCTAAGCAAGGCTCCAGGAGCCACCACTAATCTTAGCAGCAGCCTTGATGATGTTCTTTCTCCATTATTTTGTGTTTTACCTCATGGGCAAAGAAAAAAGGGGGAAAACGCCAATGATAAAAATAAAGGGTCTTTTGGGAGTTGTTCTTGTTTATTTAACTTCCTTCTTTTAAAATAAAGAAACGCAGCTGGGAGCAAGGAAGGGAGAGAAAGGTAAGAGTATTTTAAAACTAATTATAGCATAAAAATCATCCAAGAGTGCTCTGTTCCGGCCTCTGTCAAAGTCCCAGCTTTGTCCTTATGCATGAGTCAGAGGCACCCAGGGGTTAAGCTTGTGACTGTCAAGAGCCATTATTGCATTTGGTTATTTTTGTGGGATGCTGGAATGCAGCTAGTGTCAGTCCCATCCTGTAACACAGGGCAGAGTTTCTCAACACTGGCCTTATTGGCATTTTGGGCTGAAGGATTCTTTGTCATGGGGACTGTTCTGGTCATTGTAGGATGTTTAGCAGCATCTCTGGCCTCGATCCATTGGACAGATGCCAGTAGGCTACCCCCTCCCAGATTGTGACAGCCAAAAACATCTCCAGGCATTGCCAAATATCCCCTGGGGGACAAAATCACCCCTGTTTAAGAACAAATGACATAGGGCTACAAAGCTGGCTGCTATGGAAGCAAACTCGTTCCACAAAATCCAGGAGGTCACTCCAATTTTTTTTCCAAATTAAAAAAAAAAAGGTCCTCACTTTTCCCCGCTTTGGTCTGTAGTTGCTTTCTGACTTCTAGAGCCTTTTATTGCCCAAAATATACATTGCCCTACAATACTTTGTCCTTATTTGATTTTTCTCAGGCCTCTCAAGCAGATCATGGCTGCTGAACAAAACCCAGACCCCTGTGGGTGGGAACCTTGGGTGAGCTGATAATCAAACATTTTTAGATAGTAAAAAGGAAAAGAATTTTTTTCATGTCCTTCCTATTAAAAATGCTCTGTGGCAAATTATATTATTTTTAATTTCCAGGAAAATGATCAAAGTTATAATCTCCTTAAAGGCAAGGACTATGTTTTGTATTTCTGATTATAACTGTTCACAGTGCTCAGCACATAGTAGATAATAAATACATAATGATTAACTCATTGAAATGGATCAACTAGCAGTTAGACTTCAGCCATAGAAGCAGCAGCCATAGCAAAACCCAGAAACAAGCAAATAGACCTCTAGGTGAGTATCTTTACTTGAGTGAGTCATTAGTAAGGAAATAAGTATTACAGAAATACACCTGCTTTTCTCAGTTCAGATTGGTTCAGCAGACATATATTGAGTGCTTGGTGCAGTGGGGACTCTCAAGGCACTTAAAGGCACATAAAGACACTTCAGTGGATAATTTCAGTGCAATGTGGTACATTCTAAGACACAGGGGCTTAATCAGTTCTGTGGGAGCCCAGTAGAGGGGCCCCAGCATAGCCTTTGCAAGGAGGTAAGAGCAGGGTTGGAAGGTGTGATACCTAAGCTATGTCAAGGGACAGTAGGCATGTGAAGGGGGTGGGAACTGAAGGGGTGGGGTGGTGGCAAGCACAGTCTAGGCAGAGGAATAGCATGAACAAAGCTATGAAAGCATGTATTGGCATGATTGGTGTGGGAGGACCATCACATATGATTTGATGTTGCAGGGGCTGGGAATGATGGGAGATGAAGCTGTAGACATGAAGAGGCCAGGTCATGGATGACCTGACACCCCCACCGGGGAGTGGGGGCCCTCTTCTGCATGGAGGGGGGTGCAGGGAAAGGGTTTAAGCGAGAGGATGAGGCAATCTGATTTGCGTCTTGTGCAGCAGGAAGCACGGGCTTAAAGAGCAAAGGTCAGATGAGGCACTGTCATGACATTCAAGAGGAGAGGTGGCAGAGGCTTGCTCCAAGTAATGAAAGGTGGGTGCACAGAAGTGAGAAATGGAGCAGGATGTCCAAGTAGACTGAACCACAAGTGGAAACCCTCTGAATAATGGAGAGCCCACAGGTGGTTGGGTGGCCTTTGAAAGATCTGTGGAGATGTGAAAAGGATTTCTTCCTTACCTTTGTGCTGCTCTCTTCTCTCTCTCTCTCTCTCTCTCTCTCTGATTTTTGTGTTATTTTAGGTAGAGAAGAGAAGCTATCTTACAGATATTCCTTATAGAGGCCTTTGTGGTTTTAAGGTCTCTAAGCTCATCAAAGAGGTGAAGTTGGATATCACAGAAGGAGCAGCTGGTGTCCCCAAAGGGTAGAGGTACAGGGATGGGAGGGAAAAGGAGGGAGGATCCAGATTTTGAAAGGAAGAGAGGCCTAGATTCCTAGGCTCAGTGTCTCTAAGATGACAGATGCTGGGGGGGAATGATCTGAGTCAGAAAATTATATTTGATATACTTAATACCAGTGAATTCAGGACTACTTGTGAATTTCTGGAGTGCAATGTTAAGATCTGGAGTGCAGGTGAAGGTGCTTAGAATTGAGCAAGTCAAGAACTCATAAGGCTGGTAGTGTGTTGAATGGACCATCCACAAAGGCACTGACATGTCCCAGAATGAAATGGAGATTCAGTCTGCCCCTAAGATTTGTGTAGCCTCTGCAAGAGTACAAATGGAGGTGCCTGCCTTCTTTTCCCACACCCACCCCAATCTATTCTGAGATGTGGAACAAGGAGGACAGGGTAGGTGGGATGGGCTTGAACATCCAAGCTCCACTCACACCTTCCCATCCAGTAGCTACTTGGATGCCCCTAGGAGTGCACACACCAGTAGCACTGCTCACCCTCTGGAGGACAGACCTGTGGAGGAGTCCCTGGAAGTCGGCCGAGGGCCACATGGGGCAGGCACTTTCAAGGTCCTAGAACATAGCTTTGAAAGAGGGGGCATGAGCTGTCTGTGAGACTCTTCCCTTGGCCCCTTAGATTTCTTGTCTCTTAGAGAGCAGGGTCCTCTAAAACATGGGGCCCACGGTAGGAACCCTGATGGATTAGATCTAAAGGCAGTAATGGCAGGTTTAGAGATGGAGAAAAAAGATATGAATCAGGGCCTTGGTCTTCAATGAGTGTGTGTGTGTGTGTGTGTGTGTGTGTGTGTGTTTCTGTGTGTTTTGAGAATATGGGTGGCAGTGATGGCAAATAGAGGGGAAATAAATAAATATAGAGGAAATCAAGGTGAAGATCCACCTTAATCCAACTCAATTGCCTTAGAATGCAGTGAGATGTAAGGTTATGCTCTAGCAGGTTGATTTTCTGGTTTTCCCTGGTAACCTTCAGTTCCTGTAGAGTTAAAAAGACAGGCAAGCAGAGTGGGGAAATGCTGAGAGATGACACACTGATAAGTGGTAGCTGGCAGCAAAAGACAGCAAGAGGGTGAGAGAGAACAGTCCCCAAATAGAAAAACATATTAGGAGGGGGTCATCTAGTGCCAGGGCAAATAGCCTTACATGCCTCAAAAGCTCCTCAGGACACAACTCCATTACAGCATGGAACAATGATGAATGTGCTTTTAGAAGTTTCCATTTTTGGGAAAAAGCATTTGCTTTCAGTTGTCTAAAAAAATCCATTAATTAAACCTCCTCTTTCTCCAACAACTCGTGATGAGTTGGATATTGCTGCAGATCCCATGTTATCTGAGCATCAGATTCTGTTACCTCTCCTCTGGTTCAGTATCACCTGATCAAGTTTGATATTGCTCTTCCTACTCTCGCCCCCCTCCTGGAGAATTTCACCTGCCTCATCCACGGAGGAGCATTGCATGGCTCATTGCGTGGTCAGGCATGATAAAGTCAGCTCCACTCATCTAAGCCCGAAAATGAAGCGGCAATTCTGCTGTTATGCTCTAATTCACAGGCTCATCATTAAATTGTTATCATAGCTTCATATGAGACTTTTAATTCTCTTACAACAGCTGGCAAATGGCAGGAACAGATGCTCTCACTCACTGAAGGGGCTTCTGCAGGAGCAGTGGAGAAGAGAGAGGATAACGGGTACCAGCAAGGAAGGTTCAGACACTCCCTTATCCCCCACTCTCAATCCTGGAAAATCTGGGCTTCCACTCTGGGGGTCTTATTGCAGCTCACCAGGAGCTGGTCACAGTATGGAACCAAGAGAAATGTGGGCCTGGGAGAGCTTTTGTGTGGCTTTTAGAGCTCCCCTTAGCTCCGAGTGGATTCCCACAACTTCCCTATATCAAGTCCTCCGCGCTAAAGGTCAGCCCTAAAAGCAAGAATGCAGATGGGATCCCCACCTCATGGTGGCGCTATGCTTACCCTCTTTACCCTCAGCAAGAAAGGCACTGTAGGCCAATCTGGGAACCAAACCATTGTTCATAATATCGCTTTTATGGACAGGGATTTCCAGTGCCAAACCACTGACTGACAAACATATTCGAGTAATTTGGGGCCATCGTGTTTGTACATGTGTCTGCATGTCATGCCAGCATGTCCCCAACACACATCTGCAGACTCCACACCCAGGCTCTGGGGCCATTCCTGATCTGAATGGGTGGATGAGACATGATGATGATAGTGGTGGAGTGGGAGGAGGAGGAGGGGAGCCGACATGTTTTACGACCCTGAACTGCAGCATCAAGGCCAGCTCAGTAGGATCAAGTGCTCTGGAGAATGAAATCCCACTTGGTAGTATCAAGCATAGTGTTAAGAGCTGGCAGGTTTTCCAACCCCATTCTGCATTACCAAGTATCAGAATGTCTATAACTACTCCGTAGGTAGGAATTACTGACACCCTTTCAGAGATAAGGAAACTGGACTGGGAGAGATGAGGTAACATTTCCCAGGTGGAGGGGAGGTCAAAGAGCCAGGATTCTCATTTACTCCATGCTCTAACCAGTGTCCAGCAGCCTCTCCTAAAAGGCACCTTGGGTGCTTATACTTTGTACTTCAAGGGTTCATTTGCACTGAGTTTTCTGATAGTCCAGGACTGATCTTATCTCTCGAGTCTAACAGTAAGGCTCTGTCTTGTTCCCTGTGACCCGTCACCTTGATTTAGGTCTCTTTTCTGATAACTGCATCCTTATCTAATTCCTCTGCATCAGGTGCCTCTCATGACCAGGATCTCCATTCTTCTAGGACAAAATATTCACCCTGATCTTTCCAGTATTGCCCATAAGTCCCAGTTACTGGGACCCTAGTCCCCCAGTGCCTTCTTCTAGATTTATAGACAATGACCACTTACTAGTTGCCCCCATTGCTGACAGTCTGCTTCCCTGATTCACACTGCCCCTTTCTGATCTCCGAGCTCCTATCCTCAGCCCAGCTGTAAGCATCTGGCCATCCCTAGCCACTGGGTAATGCCTCATCAACATGTCCCATCTGTCCCCTAAGTCTGAACCACTCCAGGTGCCACTGAAGCATTTGTAAGAGACCTACAAGCAAGCCTGAATTTTCCTAAAGGGGTGCCAGGGAGTCTGGACCACACATTTCTACTTCTGCCTTGACCAGAGCCATCCCCCAAGTCTTCCCTTAGAGATCTGCCTTTTGGAAGCTCTGGCCACCCACTGGGCTGGCAATTAATGATCCCGCCCAGCCTCTTAGGCCGTTTCTTATCACTATTGCTGACCCCAGGGGTTCGTTTGGAAGCTTTCTCAAATGCATTTTCCATTACTGATTAACTATATAGGGGAGAAAAGCTTTAATTATTAGTAATTCTCCCTTGCACTGACTTGCAAGAAAAGCACTCAGAGCAAGGGAAAAAATGCAATTCCCAGAGGTCCTCCCAGCTTCCCTCTGTGGAGAGCAAAGGAAGTATGAAGCCTCGAGGTCTCCCAGCTTTCCTAGTGCAGCCTGGGAGGTGTGGTAACTCCTGTGGCATTCTCTGCTGCGGTAGCAAGGTAGAAAATAGTGATAGTGAAGAGAATCACGGATGAGGAAAGACCCTCACGTTGAATGTGAGGGAAAGTTTTAGAGCAGATTGAGAGGTGTAGATGCTACGGGGCAGCTTTGGAGTATGAGAGAATTTGAGAGGAGTCAAAATTTATTATTTTTATTATATTATTTATTATACACCATGTTGCCTAGGATCATACATGGGATTCCCCATGTTTAAGAGATACAATGAAAGAAGGGTTACTAAAGTTACTTTTAGTTTCTGAAGTGCATTTATTCGAATGTGATTTTGGAAAGAGACGGGGCCATGTGGAACTCCAGAACCATAAAAACCCCATGTGGATACTGCCCCAGGCCACTGAGGAAAACATAATTGTTTTGCAGACCATCATCTGACAAGTCCTTAGGAGGGTACTGTTTTCATCTGAAGATAAATTTTACACAAATTCTACCATGTTTTCCAATGCTGCAGTCCCCCTCACCTGGAATCCTTGCATCCTTGGCTCCCTGTATCTGCAATGAAAAAGAAACACAAATATTTACCTGTAGCAAAACTCTGAGAATCCCCACAAAGTCAGGCTGCCAGGAAAGGTTAAGAGCCCGGGAAGGAGAAAGAGGGGACAACACATTCTGCATGGTTTAGGCATCCTTACTGCCCAGTGCCTTTTAATCCTCTTGGCAAATGGCCTGGGTTTATTTTTAAGAGTAGGCTGGGCAAACATAGATGGAAAAGGCAATACATGCCTGGAGCACAGGAGCCGGAGTAGAAAATATGGGACTGTCCAACTTCTTATCTTGTGGTGCTAATCCCATCACCTATAGTAATGTTGCAAGGCAGCTGAAAGCTTGAATTCTATCTCCACAGTTATAAAGGAGGTATAAAATAAAACATCTATCAAATATTTTGAGATCCTTAGAAGCACAGAATGTTACAGCTGAAAATCCTAGGTGTCTCTGAGAATGTGGAAATAGGCCATTTTAGTTTAAAACAAACAAAAGATTGCAATTTACTGAGCCTGAAGTGGTTTGAGATCTATGTATGCTTAATCTAGCAATGTATGTCCCAAATACTGCAGGTCCTCTTGACTTTAATCATGGAAAGATGATCCCATATTCATTGAGAAGAAATAAATAAAAACAGCTCTCTTTAACCTTCCTTTCCCAAATACCAAAACCACTCCTTTGCATGTAACACACTGAAGGCTTCAGCAAACCATTGAGCGCTTTTCTCCATTTCATCTTAGTAGGAATCACACTTTTTACTTCCTTTTTCTGGTTTTGGTAAGCTTCAGGCTTTGCCAGTGAGGAAGAGACCCTTTCAAAATATTGGACACCAGATACTGGATTTGGAGGAAATGAGGGTGATGTCATCTAGGGAAAGGCAGTCCAAAAAAGAGCCATGTAAAGGCTGGAGAAAGAATCATCTGAAAATGTTAGAGGGAACAGTATCTGATGCTCACATAGGGCTGGAAATAGTGTCTGTTCTGAACCAGACATGGAAAGAGGCAGGAAAACACAACCTATAATGAGGAAAATAATTAATCAGTAGAAACCATCCCCAGAGCAGAGCAGGACACCAAAGTAGTTTTTATTTTGAGTTCTTCTATATTTCAAAAAGTTAAATAGAAATGTGGAAAATATAAATGATCCAAATTGAATTTCTGGAGATGAAAACTACAGTGCCTGAGATTAAAATACACTGGATGGAAGTGATGGCAGACTAGACATTGCAGGAGAGAAAAGATTCGTTGGACTTGAAAATTGAGGTATAGAAACTACCTAAAATGAAACGCAGAGAGAACAAATAGTTTCAAAAGTTAACAGAGCTGTCTGGGCATGGTGGCTGCTCACACCTGTAATCCCAGCACTTTGGGAGGCCAAGGAGGGAGGATCACCAGAGATCAGGAGTTCAAGACCAGCCTGGTCAACATGGTGAAACCCCATCTCCACAAAAATACAAAAATTAACCAGGTATGATCATGGGTGCCTGTAATCCCAGCTACTCAGGAGGCCAAGGAGGGAGAATCGCTTGAACCTGGGAGGCAGAAGTTGCAGTGAGCTGAGATTGCACCATTGCACTTCAGCCTGGGTGACAGAGCGAGACTCCATCTCAAAAAAAAAAAAAAAAAAAAAAAAGTTAACAGAGCATCAGTGGTGGGACAACTCCAACAGCCTAATATAACTGTCATTGGAACTCCAAAGGAGAGGAGGGGGAATAGGAGACTCGAAAAAATATTTGAAGAAATAATGTCCAAATTTTTAAAAAAATTTAATGAATACTATAAACTCACATATCCAAGAAACTCAATGAATACCAAGTAAAGGTGAAGAAACATGAAGAAAAACATATGAAAATAAAATTTCTTAAAGGCACATCAAAATAAAATTTCCCAAAACCATTGATAAAGAGAAAATCATAAAATCATCCAGAGATAAAAGACCATAACATTCAAAGGGACAAAGATAAGGATAACAGCAGATTTCTCCTTGGGAGCAATACAAGTGAGAGAGTTGTATCAATCTAGAATACTATACTCAGCAAAGCTATCTGTCAAAACAAAAGTGAAATAAAAACTTCTTCAGACACAAAAATCTGAAATAATTCATCTTCAGCAGGCCTACACTGTAAGAAATATTACAGGAAGTTTCAGGCAGAAAAAAAAAAATACCAGATGGAGACATGGGTCTACATAACAGGATAAAGAACATTGGAAATGGTAGCTACATGTATATGTGTATAAAATTTTTCCTTATCATTTAAATGTCTTTAAAATATAATCATATTTTTAAGCAAAAAAAAATACTGTATTATATTGTAGGGTTTACAATATATGTGAAAACAAAGTGTATGCTAACAATACCACAAAGCCCATAAAGGGAGAATGGAAGAAAGGATTTTATACCATACATAAAAATGCTATAATATCACTTGAGGGTAGAATGTAAAATGTTAGAGATTTATATTATAAACCCTACAGCAGCCACTAAATAACAAAACAAAGAGTTATAGCTAATAAACCAAGGAAAAAGATAAAGTTATTAAAAAAAAAACAGTGTATTAATCCAAAAAAGGCAGAAATAGAGAAAAATGGGAAAAAGGACAGCTGGGACAAATAGAAAAAAAATACAATTATGAACTGAAGTCTACCCATATCAGCAATCACATTAAATATAAATGTTGAAACAATCTCAATGAAAAGGCAGAGATTGTCAGAGTAGATAAAAAAGCAAGACTGACCTGTATGTTGCCTATAGGAAACATACATTAAATGTAAAGATACAAATAGGTTAAAAGTAAAAGGATGATAGAAAGACAAAGTCTTGTCAAAATATTGGTTCTTTCCAACTTGTTCTAAAGATTCATCACAATTCAAAAAAAGTAAACACCCCTGCAAGATATTTTGTAATATCAACAAAGATTCTAAAGTTTATATGGAGAGGCCAAAGACCCAGAATAGCCAACACAATATTGGGGAACAAGAAAAAAGTAAACCTGATACTGCTCAACTTCAAGACTTACTATAAATCTACAATAATCAAGACTGATACTGATGAGAGAATCAACAAACAGAACAATGGAATTGAATAGAGAGCTCATAAATAGACCCATGTGAATATAGTTAACTAATCTTTGACAAATAAGCAAAGGTAATGTAATGAGGAAAAGACAGCCTTTTCAACAAATGATACTGGAATAATTGGATATCCATATATAAAAAGATGGATCTAGACAAAGACTTTACACCCTTCACAAAGATTAACTCAAAATGGATCATAGGCTTAAATGTAAAATCCAAAACTATAAAACTAGAAGAGTTAAAAAGAGAAAAAGAAAGAAAGAAAATCTAGACGACCTGGGATTTGGCAATAACTTTTAGATGCAACACCAGAACCACAATCTATGAAATAAAGAATTGATGAGCTGGTGTTTACTGGAATTAAAGACTTCTGCTTTGCAAAAGCCATTGTCAAGAGAATGAGAAGACAAACCACAGATGGGGAGAAAATATTTGCAAAAGACATATTTAATAAAGGACAGTTATCCAAAATACACCAAGAATTTTAAAACTGAACATTAAGAAACAAACAACCTGATTTAAAAATGGGCAACAGATCTGAACAAGCATCTCACCAAAAATATACAGATGGCAAATAAGTGTATGAAAAGATGTTCAACATTATATGTCATTAGGGAATTGCAAGTTAAAACAGCAATGAGACATCGATTAGAATGTTGAAAATTCATGACAATGACAACACCAAATGCTAACAAGGATGTGGAGCAACAAGAACTCTCATTCATTGCTGTGGAAATGTAAAATGGTACAGTCACTTTGGAAGGCATTTTGGCAGTTTCTTACAAAACTAAATGTACTCTCACCAAACAATACAGTAATAATGCTCCTTGGTATTTACCCAAAGAAGTTGAAAACTTATGTTCATGCAAATATCTGTACATGATGTTTATAGCAGCTTTATTTATAATTGCCCAAACTTGGACGCAACCATGATGTCCTTCAGCAGGTGAATGGATAAATAAATGGTGGTACATCCAGACAATAGAATATTATTTGGTGCTAAAGGGAAATGAGCTATTAAGTCATGAAAAGACACAGAGGGAACTTAAATGTATATTCTGATAAGAAGCTTGTCTGAAAGGCTGCATACTTATGATTCCAACTATATGACGTTCTAGAAAAGGCAGAACTATAGAGACAGTAAAAAGATCAGTGGTCATCAGGGATTGGGAGAGGGAGAGATGAAAAGGAGGAGTATAAACGATTTGTAGGGCAGTGAAACTACTCTGCACGATACTATATGGTGGATACATGTTATATCTTAAAAAAATAGTTGTACTTTATCTCCATTGTCAGGACATGGAGCCACTACATACTTTACGCTATCATTAGCACTCATTTAGTCTTAGTTTCCCAAGTAACTGTGTATTTAATGCTCCCTATGAAGATGTCTCTAGTTATTTTGGTTGCCCAAGGTTTGTGTGGTAGAAGACTTCTTAGTGGGGGACTTATGGAACCAGTTTCCCTAAGTTGTTGATAAACAGTATGTCTGTACCCTTTATATTGAAAGTCAATTTTGCTGAATACACAGTTTTGGACTCACATTTTCTGTCTTGAATACCTTAAATATGTTATTTCATTTTCTTCTGTCAAAAAGTGTGATAATAATCTAATTTTCTCTTTCATGCCATGTACTCTTTTTTTCTAGATGTTCAAAATATTTTTCTTTTTCTGTAAAGTCCTGCAATTTTATTAGAGTGTATCTTAGAGTTGGTCATTGATACAGTTGTGCTGTGTACCCACTCAAATCTCATTCTGAGTTGTAGCTCCCATAATTCCCACGTGTTGTGGGAAAGACCCAGTGGGAGATAATTGAATCGTGGGGGCAATTTTACCCATACTGTTCTCGTGCTAGTGAATAAGTCTTATAAGATCTGATGCTTTTATAAGGGAAAACCCCTTTCATTTGGCTCCCATTCTCTTCTCTTGTCTACTGTCACATGAGATGTGCCTTTCACCTTCACCATGATCATTGGTAATGTTTCAGATGGTGATTGCTCCATCAGTTGGATCCTAGTGTAGATATCATCATGCAATGGGCTTGTGATTGACAGAATATAAGCAGAAAGATGTCACTGAGATTTGGGAGTGCTTGTTACTGCAGCCTGCCTATCCTATTGTGGGTGATACCATGCAGATATGGGCTGGGGTTAGCAGCATTGCTGGAAGAAGACACTTGAAGATTCTAACTCACAACCAAGCCTGTCACACAGACTCTTTTTCCTTCCTCTGTTCTGGGTCCTCCTTGAATCCCTTGTCCCTACTTCAGAAAGAAAGGTGCTATTTCCTAGTAGTGAAAGCATCAAGAAGCAATAAAGTTGGGAGTTTCTTTCTTGCTTGGGCAGGGGTGGTGCCCAGAGGTGTGCCGGACACATGGATAGAGTTTTGTTAGGGGAGTTTGGTGCTCACACCAGACTCAGAGAGAGAGCTGTCCCTTAGCTGAGACTCAGCTTAGTTTGCAAAAGGACAGAGCCCAGGATAGGGGGCACAGCTTAGCTCTAAACTACCAGGTAAGGATCCGAATGCTGTCCCCCTTCCTGCAAAAGTCATGGAAGACAGGCTGAGGAGTCTGGAAAGCGAAGCTGAAAGCCAGGGTTGCTCTAGTACATGCAGATCCCAAATGTGGGAATGCTATGTGATGATTTTATGAAATACAAAAGTCAAATGAATTTTTCATGAAGAAGTTATCTTCCCAAGATGCAATAATGGAAAATTCCTTTCAAGAACTGGTGTTTAGACCTCACAAAAATGCGCGGCAAATTGCATTGTGATTTATTTGTCAATGTTTTTATAGGTTAGGCGTTACTTTCTACCCCACAGCTGGAGTCAATTTTTAATATTTAAAAGTGGAAAGAAAGCAAAACCTAAACACATCCAGAGCTGTCTGTTTTAGATTGAGCTTTTCCCAAACAGTGATGTTTAGAACTGAACCCTGAGCCTGGTCGGTCTATGGCCAGCTGGCACTTACTTCCCTGCAACATAGAATTAAAGTATCTGGAACTGGGCAGATTACATATAAGACCTCCTAAATTGTAATTGGTGGGTCTGGTGTTTATAACCATTTTCAAGTGCACGTAGCCTGTCTGCCCTCTCAATTGAAGAAGGAAAGAGTCTTTGTACTTTTTATTCTGGGTTTTCCTTCATGCCCTGAGCTTAAGATGCTGTGAACATAATTTTCAAGTCCAGTGGGTTCTGGCCTTATTAGATGACTGGATTAGCAGGGATCCAGCACTCCAATCAACTATAGAGCTGCAAACTGGGCCTCCAGACTTTGACTCCTAAGGAGCCTAGTTTGGAAATAACCCAGGGTTCACCTGCCTGGGTCTCCAGGTAAAACGAGGATGCTGGCCTTGAACATGGGTTCTCATAGCAAGGATTCTAATCTCAAAAGAGACCAAGGCTTGAAGCTTAATCCCATTATCTTGGGCCAAGTGTCCAGGCTGTAATGGGAGTCTCATTTTTACAGAATGGTGCTCCCAGAAGCATGGGATTCATACCTCGGTGCATAGCACACTGTACCTCATGCTTAACTGCAGCCACCATGGTTGGAGGTGTAAGGCTGGCACTGGAACTGGACTTGGCTGAGGCTGCCATGTGTGTGGTTACTAATAAAGGACTTTGTAACACACAACATCTGGAAGGAGGAAAAACAACTGTAATTGTGATAGGCACATTCCCTTTGGGTAACACGTTGATACCCTTCTAATGGAGGGCATGTCTCTCTTTGCCTTCTCCTTTCTGTTTCCTCCTGATAATTTAGCCAAGGCCCACAAGAGTTGACCCATTTCCAAATGTGTGCGTGGGTCCAGCTGAATCTGCCAGTGGGGGACCTTTGAAGCTGTGAACAACACCCCCTCTTCAGACTTTGAGACATATCAACCCCTTAAGAGACAAGCTTCAGGTTGTAAGGAGCCTCGGCAAAGCATGGAAATGTCAGATGTCCAAGTATCTGCGGCTCAGCTTCAGCTACTGTGGCCTTTCCCCAGGACCCATGCCCAGGGTCCTCATCCTGACCCCCAGCATCAACAGACCCCCTTCAATAAACTCCAACATTCTGAACATCAACAAGCGAGGGGATGGGGAAGGGCAGTGATTATTCCAAGGGCAGAGATGCTATCAGGTTTTGCTCCAAAAAGGATTTCTCTCCTCACAAAAATAATTTGCCACGGATTTCCTTTTAAAAGTGAACACCCCAAGAACACTCAGCAGATGATTCAGTTTAACGTGCAAATCACCAGGAACACAATGCGTGAAGTGAGGTACACGGGCAGTTGGGGCCAAGGTGCAGCAGACCTTCCCACCAGCAGGGGGAGCTGTTCCCTTGGGTCAGGCAGCCACGGCAGGTCCAATCACATACCCGTTACCCAATAAAAACATACTGGGGCTTCAAAAGGCAGGAACAGAACTGAACCCTGCTGTCCAAAAAAGACCCCACAGATACCCAGTAGGCTAGTGCTTTATCCTGAAGGCAATGGGGAGCCACGAAGGATTCTGAGGTGTGTGGAGTTGTATCAGGGCTTCCGGTCGTTCTTGCCCAGTGCCTGTGACTTCTTTGAGGAATCCATTGCCAGGCATAGTGGTCCCTGCATTTTTGGCTCTTCTTTTAAAATGCATTACAGTGATAATCCATGAGTCACCTTCCAGGGACCCAGGGCAGGTTCAAGGTTAGGGGTGTTTCTCAAGAAGTGCATAGCTTTGTGTGTTGGCTCAGGAGAAAGGTAGGCATGGTTTAGGGGAATGAGAGGCGGGTGACAGGCAGAAATGCAATTGTTTTTTGCTTCAGTAAAGCTCCAAGCCTTCAAACAAGAAGCTTGGCATCAAAAATGGTGCTGTTAGAAAGTTAATGGGCAAGACATTCTGAGAAAGGGTTGTGGAGATAAGCATCAGGAGGAAACAACACTGTTTTAAGTTCGCCGGCATCCAGGAAGTCAAGAAAAGCAGAGCCACCCCTGAGCTGGACTGCAGCGCACACACGCACAGGCTCATGGAATCCAAGCTCTGTCCAGAGACAAACATCGCCCAGAAGCAAATCAAGAGTGACTTTTTTGAAGAAAGAGCTGGGGAAATGGCATTTCCTTCCTGTGCTGAAGAACAGAGTCACGACATTCTGGGGAAGAGATGTGAGCTCCCAGGGGCAAGAACTGGGCACCATCCCTCTATTCCTGCTGAATATTAATAGCCAAAGCAAATATCTTGACTTCAGAGAGCTCCAAAAGACAGAGTCACTCAAGAGGAAGTGATCAAAAGGAGAAATGAGTGTTTTCTTGAATACTGTCTACCAGAATCAGGCCACTGTAGTCTCCCTCACTGCAATAGTCTCCTAATGGGTTTGCCCACCTCTGGTCTTGACTTCCTTCTCCCATTCAGCCTCCATAGAGCAGCCAGGAGGATCTTTCTAATCTGATCTGCTTAGAATCCTTCAGCGGCTCTCATACCCCAAATCTTTGATATAAGTCATGAGGCCCTCCAGACTCTCATCTCTGGGGAAATCTCAGAGGCTCATCTCTTGCCACTTCTTGGTCTTGCCCTTTCTGCTCTAATCATTCTGAAACCCTGTAGCTCCCTGAATGTGCCATGATTTCAGGGGCATGGGAAGGGTAAACAGTACTGGGGACCTTGTAGCTCCCTGAATGTGCTATGATTTCAGGGGCATGGGAAGGGTAAACAGTACTGGGGACCTTGTAATGTACCTTGTGTCCTTTCTCTTCATCTTGGCTGGAAGTTGCCAAGACTCACATCTTTGAGGGGGCACCGTAAACTGGGACATATGGTCTCTTCTGTCCCCTCTTTGCTCTGTCCCTCTATGGTTTTTACTTACCCTCGGGACCTTTGCAAATACTTAGGGGTTCCCCTTTCATCCTTTTCTCTCCATTTTGTCCTTCAAATGTTGAATTAGAAATTATTACATTAGAAAAGCCTATTCTGACTTCTCAAAACTGGGAGGGACACCCCGGTATCTCTCTCCCACTTTGCCCTGTGCTTATTTCTCTTGCACCATTTGCACACTGTGTGTAACTCCCTGCAGACCTGCCCATCCCATTCACCCTCTAAACTTGAGCTTCACAAAGGTGGGACCTTCTTCCCTCTGTGTCCCCATGCTTAGTCCAGTGCCTCTCATACTGTGGAAGCTCAATAATATTTCCCGAATGATCATATTCCCTTTTCCCAGACTACTAAGGCCACCATGTCTTTTTGAGCCAATTTCTTTTTTTTTTAATCGTTAATTTCCCCAAGCCCCAACAAACAGTAAGATCCGTTTTTAATGATGCCACAAGCTGGCCCGTAAATGATGCATTCATTGTCAGATACACTTGGCTGTTGTTTGTACTTGTAAGGAATATTCCTCCTTCCTTGAGAGCTCTCACTCGCAGACATTTCCATTACTTTAATATTTTATGATGCAGCCATTTTGGAAGGCATAAGGGCATCATCTCTGTTTAACTAAATGTCAGAGTAAAGTAGTCAAGGCTAGTGGTTCGCTTGGCATGCCGGTGATTAGATAGCTTTGTTAACAGGCCAGTTGGGCTGGGCTATGTGATTACATGCGCTTGGCTACTTCTGTGCAAAATGATCCATAAACAAATAGAGAGCAGGGATTGCAAAAACATTTTCCAGGGGTGTCAGAGGGTCCCTAAATGTTCAGTTCACTCTCTTCCACCTTCCACATCTGTAGCTCACAGGACACAAAATCACAAGGCCAAAATTGGGTCTTGTCAGTCTGATAATCTGCTATTTTCACACTCCTGTAGACCCTAAACCCTGCAGAATGTATAAACTAAGATATTAGATTACACTGAGTAGCCCCCTTCCCAACCGGACTGGACAACAGAGAAATTACATCTGACTTTAATGAGTGCTCAGAGGTGGCCAGCACCTTTGGAGGCTGAAGAGCTGCATGCTGGGAGTTCAAGGCCCACACACTCTACAGACCAGGCCTTGCCTCCTGCCCACGGTGCCAGAGGTGGTAGCTGCAGAGAAAAAAATGCAGTGCTTCTTTTTAAAACTAGGCATGACCTCCATATATATATTATAGCATGGTTAAGGGCATAGGCTCTGGTGCTGGGTTGATAGTTTGTAGTTTGTTCTGGCACTTGATAGTTTTGTAAACCTGTGGGTTACTTAACCTCTCTGTGCCTCAGTTTCCTCATCTGTGGCATGGAGGTAATAACAATATCTACATTTCATGGTTGTTGAGAGGGTTAATGAAGTGCTTAGAACAGTGCCTGACACCTCTGAGCATTACAATAAATTGAGCTGTATTTATGATCTTAACAAAAAGGATGGTCAGGCTTTAACATCTGTTTGGGTTGCCTTGAAGTCATGAGTTCGAAATGCCTGCCTCCCGTCCCCTTACTGTGTTGACAACGACAAAGCAGTGCACCTTATATAAATGGCATATATTTCATTGGGACACTGGATGTTTTCACCCCAGGCATGCTAGCTTCTAGAAAGGACCTAGGAACAAGGTGGTTTTGCTGGTCTGATGAGGTTGGAGAGAGCTGCAGGGGTAGGCCTTTAGCATGTGGCCCTGTGGCTTCAGGACAAGGGAGCCACAAGTGAGTTCTGTTGCTTCTTGGCTCAGGGCACCTAGCATTTTGAGCTCAAGCCAGTCCCAAGGGTTTGATGATCTCAGCTGAGTCCTCACTGCCAGCCTGAGTCCTCTGTAAACTGGAACTGGCTTGGCAGATCCTGCACAAGCTACTGGCAGACTCCATTCGGTTGGATTCCAGGTGGCAAATGTCCCTCTGGGGACAGTGCAAAAGTGTTCCTTCCTCCCAGAAGGAAGGTAGGCTAACCAATAAAGAAGTGTACCTAGAAGAGAGCAAAGGAGGGTGGAAGAGGGGAAGTTAGGCTCCTTTTAATAGTCAAGAGACCCCTTTGAGAGAATACAGAGGCGAACTTGGGTGAAGCTTGCTCAGTGGGGAGAAGGGAAATGCCCGGTTTGGATCTTCACCGGAGCAAGCACTGACAGGACTTATTGATGGCTTGGATGTGAGGGGGAAGAGAGAGTGGGCTCAAGATTAGCTCCAATGCCTTTTTTTTGAGGCACTGGGTGCTGGCGTGCCACTGTCTGCACACTCCCTCTACAGGTTGAGCTGGGGCGCTGTGACCGCCCTGCCGGTCCTGCTTCTATTATTCTATTGGTCAAAGCTACTCTCCCCAAGGTCAAGACAAATTCACTGCCCTTTAGAAGATCCAGAGTGATGGGGGACACTGTGGGGGGACACCTTTCCCTGAAGTCAAGTCTGCATCCACGCAGCCTCTAGCTGATTCCCCAGGTGGGTTGCCAGGAATGTCCATCCTTCCCCAAATCTCAGGCAAAGGCTGCTTACAGGAGGGAGCATCCATTTCTTTCACCTCACACAAATTCCTGCAGCACAGGCTTAGAAGCTGGGGTGAAGTGGGGCAAAAGTGTGATGCTTCCACCTGAATTCCTATCACACAGTCACAGCTAAGCCCAGGGCTGTGCAGAAGAGGCCGCTCACTTCACTTCCTTAGCCACACCTCTTCTCTGGGTCTGCTCCCACAGCTGGGCACCTCAGTAACCCAGAAGGATAAATATTCTGCAGGTCTAATTTGGGTCAGCAAATTCCTATTTGCAGAAAATCATTTCAGATCTGACAAGAGTTAGTGATCTGTTTCTAAAAAGCTTTGACACAATCATTATCAGTCTCTCTCTCACACATACACTCATACAATGCTATTTACAGTCCAGGAAAGGCTCATGCATTCTGAATGTATACTCCACCCTCTTCACAAACCACTGTAAAATTCTCAAAGCCTACACATACTTGCAAATAGATCACCTTAAATGGAGCAGGATCTTTGAAGACCCCATGAGTCATGTAGCTAAAATGTCCCCTGGTGAGACCGACTTAGCACATGCATTTTTCTATAACAAATCAAGTTCTGAGCTTTCCATGGCACCCAGCTCAATGCCAGGGAAGGTCCATCTATCTCTGGTGGGGAGCCAGTGGTCAGGAAACCTATGAGGCTAAATGCTATGCCCTTCACCTGGTGGAAATGCACCCCCAGAAAATCACTTAGCAGAATAACAAGGAGACTTACGCTGCTGGAGTAGAACAATGGACAAGGATGAAGGGGCCCAGGTTCTGGTACAGGCTCTGCCCTCACTGTGCTCGCTCAGGGTCCTTGCCTATCATGGGGCCTTTGTTTCCTTGTCTCTGAAAGGAAAGGCTAGATCAGATTAAATTAAACAATCCCTAAGTGCCAGATATGTGCAGGGGAAATGTGCTGTAGGAATGAAAAACAGAAAAAAGAAAAAAACAGCCAAAATTTCAGCTCCAGTCCTCAAGGAGCATGCTGTCTAGTTGCAGTTGGTTAGCCATGGTACTGCTCAGATAGAGCTTAAGGCCCCAAGGGAGGCCGAGTGACACCCACTTCTTTTGGATTTAGGAGGCTAAGCCTCCAAGTCTCATCTCATCCCTCCCTGACTTGAGCAGTCTCAGGTTGGAAGTGATGTCACCACGGAGATTTCACAGCCAGAGGAGGGCCTGAGGACCCCTTCTTCTGCCACTGGTTATTGCTATAGTATGGAGCCTCTAAGTTCATACACTCCACCAAACACTCAAGAGTGCGGGGCAGGATGGGAGGGGAGTACAGATGGTCAAGATGCCGCCCTGGCCTGAGCTGTTGCCCAGTGCTGTTCTCCCTGTCACAGTCAGGCCAAACAGACCTCAGCTGGGGAGCCCAGAACAGAGAGAAATCTTAGTGAGTTGGTTGGTGTCACTGTCTGCTGGAGGGCCACTGTGGGAGGCAGTGAGTCTGGGGTTCCTGGAGGCATCTCCGGACAGCCTGGAGCCTCGATAGTGGGACAAGCAGTTTCCCATGAGGCCTCAGGCCAGAGGGTGGTCTTGGCGTTAGCATCAGGCAGATGCTGGGTCTCACACACAGCGCCTCTCCCTCCCACTCACCTGCTTTCCATCAGCCGCCCATTTCCTTCCACATCTGTGCACTCATCATGCACCATGGCTACCTATGAATTCCCACTTGGAAGAAGCAGATGGTGCTTTATAGCCACTGGCTGCCAACTCCCTCTGGGCCCATCTTGAAGTCCCCTGTCCCTCTCCTTCTGCCTCTCACACTGGGTCTAGGAAGGCCTACCAGTCTCGTTCCCAGGAGGCTGAGCAAGAGCCCCAGTTCCAAGCCATGTTCCTCTTCTTTGGTTTCTATTTCCTTAACAGTGACCTCTCTCCAAGGGCAGCCTGCCCCAGGTCTCTCCCTCTGCTCTTCCAAACGCAATTATATGGCTATCACTAACTTAATGCCAGGACTTGGATTCCTTTAGCTCTTAGGCTGCTGCTTCTCCATCTTCCCCCACCCCCATGCCAGATTCGTTCTCTGCCTTCCTAGGGGGAGAGGAGGTTGGGGATGCGGGGTGACTCCTGTGGACTACATCTCCCAGAATGCCTCGTACTTGGCTTCCAGTTGGACTTAGCCAATGGGAGGCACCTAGAAGAGGTTAGCAGCTGGGAAGAAAGAGAGCTCACGGTATTTCTTCTCACCGATTTTCTACCCTCTCCCTGCTTTGGTGTCATGTACTGGTCTTAGGTGCTGCCCTCCATGACTCCAGTTGCCATCAGGCATCCTCTCCTCCGGAGTTTCCGTTTTTACTGGGCCACAATTACATTGTTTTTCTCCTCCTCCCTTTAGCCTTAGGGTGGTAATGACTTCCGCTGTTGCTCGTCCCCAGCGCCTCACCATCCCAGTACGTTCCCGTAACCCTGCCCACACCGCTGTAAATATTCTTTTTATGTACCTGTCTGAGCCTTCTGGGGTGAATGTGACCATACTTACCCATTAGTCTTATAGCTTTCATTTCAGAGTTTGACTCACAGCACAGCTGTGAAATTATGTAATTTTTTTCCAACAAGATCACTGGAGTGGATGCTTTGCTTTTAATATCACGCTTACTACAAGTTCTAGACGAGCGCTAGAAAGGTTAAATTCCTTGATAAAGCCAGGGGAAGAAAAGACACTGTCTCGGAGACAAGATAAAAAGGTCCTACAAGAACAGCAAGAAGTTGTTCCCATGATTGATGACATTCCTGATTCTAACTCCTTGATGAAGAGAAGGGAGGGAGAGCCAGGCTCTGGAAGAAGAGAGTGAGACAGAGTGACCCCAGGTATGCTTATTTTTAAAAGGAAAAAACACCCTGAAAGAAGCCATGTGCCTGCCACCACAAATGAACAAATGCTTACTTGTAAATTATTACTTCAGATCTTTTTAAAAAGAAATAAAACATTACAGAATTAAAATACCTCATGTCCTCACACCAGTCCTGTTCCCCTTCCTCCCTCCCCAGAGCAACCCTCTGATGGTTTCCATGTGTCCCAGTTCATGTCTTTGTATTTTCACCGCACATGCATGTATTGATAAACAACATATAACATTGTTCCATGTTTTTTTGTTTCAGAAATGTATCATCCTATACATAATATTCTGCAACTTGCCTTTATCGCTCAAAATTGTGTATTCTAGATCTAGCTATATTGATATGTGTAGATTGGCTTCATGCCTTCTAGTTGCTGTACAGTAATTCATCATGTGGACTTATTTGTTTTACTCATATCCTCAGTTGTGGGCATTTTGTGGTTTTCATTTTTTTTTGTTTGTTTGTTTCTATAAGCAGTATTTATAAAACATGTACAGGAATTTCCCTAAGATATAACCTAGAAGAGGAGAGTTCAGTCATTGGGTACGAGTATTTGCAATTTTATTAGATGTTACCAAAATTGTTCTTTAAAATGGTTTTTCCTACCTGCTGAATTCCCGTTTCCCTGTTCACCAATACTTTGTATTGCTGTGATTTTCTATTTTTACCAAGCTAATAATGTACAAATGAATTTCCTTGTTTAAACCAAATACCCTCACTTACTGTTGAGGCCCAGACATCTTTTCACATGTATATTGGACATTCAGGGTTCTTCTGTGAGTTGTTGGCTTATAGTCTTCATTTTTCTATTGGAATCTTTGTCCTTTAAAATATTGACTTAAGGAAATTCTTTATATTTTTCGAATATTAATCCTTTTAACTTGCTTTTACTTTTCCAGAAGTTTAAATTTTAACATTTTCCTTTATGATTTCCGACATTAATGTCTTATCTCCATACCATAAAACATTCTCTTGAGCATTTAAGTCCTTAAGCCATCTGAAGTTTATTTTAATTGTGGTGTGAGGTAGGGATCTAATGTTTTTGTTTTTGTTTTCCACATAGGAAGCCAACATACTTACTGAATGGCTCAGTTTGTCCACTAATTTATAATGCCTCCTTTATCATAAACTAAGCTCCATTTTATGGTGGATCTATTTCTGGGCTTTCCATTCTGTTTTACTGATCTATCTTTCTATTCCTGCTCCACCCACCCCCAACTGGCTTCAGCTGAGACTGTTGCATAAAACCCATGGCTTTCTATTCTGACTCCCATCTCCAACATCAGCCTCCCCAGTTTTGCCCTGCACACATCTACTAGACCTATCTTTCCAAGAGTCATCATTGCCTAATTTATTGCATGCCCACTGTGTGCTAGGCAGCATGCCAACTACACATGCATTATTCATTTGTTTGTCACTGCCCTGTAAGTCAATGCCTATATTGCCAATCAGGACATAAAGGCTCAGAAATTGAGTAACGTTCCCATGTCACACAGCTAGTAAAAGACAAAGTAGAGCCTGGAACTCAGGTCTGCCTCCAAAGTGTTGGTGGCTCTCCATTTCCATTTTCCAGCATTCTCTACCTCTACAATCCTTCCATCTGTAAAATGGGGATATTCATCCCTCTCTCTCAGGGTTGTTATAAGAATTGTGTGAGATTAGATATGTGAAAGCATTTAGCACAATGCCTAGCCCATAATAAGTATTCAATAATTGTCAGCCAAATTTGAATAAGAAGTAGGCAGCAGTTGCTAAAAGTTTTCTTAAAAAGTCAAACCTTACCCCAGCCCTTCTATCCTGGCTTTAAAATCCCAGCAGGAGATGAGTGAGTCAGTGGGGGTGAGTGACTAGGGATAGAAGTAATCTTTGGATCGCTTCCCCTTCCACTCTTCTTCTGGTTAGAGGCTCCCAAGGGCAACAGGAAGACCAGAATATGGGAAGCTGATGAGGATGGGAAACCCTTAGAAATCATACTGAGTCCCTGCTGAACCTCAGGGGCTGCAGGCCAACCACTGTTCTGAAGTTCTGGACTTGCACAGCAAGCCTGACTATTGAATGGCCATCATGACCCAGATTTCACATCTCCAGGCACCCGGGGCTGGAGAGGGGTTTCTGCCTCCCTGTTTAGGCTGCCTGGACTAAGGCTATAGCCAGAGTCCCCTCCTCTTTAGTGACTGCCATGTCAACAAGGCAACTGTAGACCTCCCTCAGAGGAGGCAGGTGAAAGAAGACAGCCTTTCCGGGCAACTCTCTGGCTAATGGGAAGCACATTGATGAAGGAAGCCAATTTACTTGAAAAATCAGCACCAGCATGCAGGCTGCCTTTAAGGCTGGAGGATTATGGCCACTTGCAATTTTCTTGCTAACTAAAGTTTTCGTAGGAAAAGCAAACACGTATCTACACATGTACGTATGGACTTGCACACTGATTCTATTTCAGAAGCAATGGGCTGAATGCTTTGGTTGCTGGCTTTCTTTGACTCCACCACTCACATCTGCGCTGTGTCATTGACAGCTCTGGCCATGGCCCCAGGGCACTCTGCAGGGGTCAGAATAACAGAGAAAAACAGCAGTGGGGAGGACAGCACACTCTCTCCCTTGTTTTACTTGGAACTCCTGCCTAAGTCTTGCAAGAAGCAATATGTTGAATTTTAAAAGAGGCAAAAGCCTCTTTTTAAAAGTTACTGAGAGAGAAATCTGAAAGAGCTATAGCCTATTTTCCTTTGCTAGGGTCTGGCCTGGGGTATGGAGGCAGGTGCTCACTGCCATGGGAGTCCTCTGAAAACTGACTTACTTGGAAAGGGCAGGACTTCTCGCTGAAACAGTCTCTACAGTTTCTCAAAACCGGGTGGGAACCCTGGGCCCCCATAACATGTCTACATGGTGGAATGAGGGACATCCAACCCGCATTTAAGATTGCAGAGATTTGAAGGAGAAGCTGTTCATTATAGAAGTATAAAGGGGCTCCCGCTCCTTGACATGCTAACACGGGAGCACACAGGTTCCCACACAAACCCCTAACATATGGCAGGTGACTTTCATATACACCCACACCTCCATGGACATGTCCAGGGTTACGTTAGGTCAAAACTAGGGAATGGCAGCTACAACTGTACCTGTGTCTCCTGCATTCACAAAAGCGTGTCAGAGCAAAGGTAAGTTCCAATAATGTAACAGCAAAGGAAATCACAATGATCATTCTTGATTGTTTGTCATAGATGAATTGTGATGGTGCCATCACATCTGATGGTGCCATCTTGGAGACAGCAGACCTGATTTCCAGCCCTGGTCCTGGCTGTAACTTGGTGACCTTAGGTAGGGCTTCTCAGAACACTGAGCTCTTCATCTGTGAAAGAGTGAGGTTGGGGCTGATGGCCTCAAGGGCACTGGAATCACTAACATTCTCTAGGTCAAGCTCCTATTGCACTTTGCGCTACTGGACATATCTGAGGTCCCTGGAAATGAGGTTGTACCAGAATTTCCAACTCTTTCAGTATTCCTGCTGGGTCCTACAACCCTTTTCTAGTGGAAGTTTCCTGCTCTCTTGATTACCAAATATCCTCTTCGTCTCCATCACTTCCCCCTAATATTCTGTCCTCAGGAAAGGATGTGATAATTGTGTGCCCACTAAGTATCTATTACTAAAGCGGGAGGAAGAATTACCTCTTAACAGAATGAAGCTTTGAACCAAAGGAGTGAAGCCCTAATTGCATAATTGCAGCTGGTGAGTTGAAGAGGAAGATACTGGGGAGTTAGGACCCTAACTACATAGATGCCTATTCTATTGCTGAAGTCTAAAACCCCACCATTAGTAACTAAGTTCTTTCACTAAAACTATTAAGGATCTTCTCCCCACAAAAGCAATGCATTAAAATTCAGCAGTCATTTAAGGCCTTGGTAGGAAGGAGTTTTTCTGATTTTTTTGTGTGTATTTTTAATATGGGGGTTCAGGGGAGGTAAATGTGAAGGTTGGGCAGAAGCCTAGGTGGTTTAGTAGCTGGAGGATGTACGACGAATGTCCTGAAGGGGAAAAAACCAAAGGGTAGGCCTGGGACTCCTGAAAATAAGTTTCATGTGCCCTGCAATTGTGATGAGGGCCTGCCTTGCACTGGGAACTCCCTTGCAGGGAGGAGGAGGGGCCCAATAAAGAAATCAGAAGGAATTCTAGACATGTTGGAGCAGTGCAGGCCTCAGTGATAAAACAAGAGGCTGTGTTGAGTCACTCCATGGAGACGGGATGTACCCCCACCCAAAATTTTGTTCAAATGTTAAGACTGATGACACCACCCATGCACCAAGAGGGTATTAAAAAGGTTTATTGCTCACATAATGAGGTTTTCTATGGAGAGCAGGGCAAGCTCCCAAGCACATCTGAAATGTGGCTTGGGCTTTCATGGTGCCTAGGGGGTGGGGATGGGGTGAGGGTTCCTGCGTGTGGGCAAAGGCTTATGTGTTGTGTGGCTTCAATTCCTGCTAGTGCTAAAGGAAGGTAAGCCCAGGTGTTCTCACCTACCCGCACAGATATGGGGCAGAAGGGGTGGGATGGATGAGGCCTCACAGTCAGACATCAAAAATGGGATTTTGATTTCTTTTTTTTTTACAAACTGGGAAGGAGCAACAAATCCACGTTGTCTCCAAGGCCCATCAAGCCTCTCCCTAACACCAGTAGCCCCTGGGAACCCTGGGCCTCCCAGGTCTTCAGTGTTTGTTGGGTGGGGGCGGAAGTGACTTCAGCATTCTCAGGCCAGTGGACCAGGAACTTTCATTCTTTTAGGACCTAGAGAGGCCTGTTAAAATATATCCTGACTCCACAGATCCCCTGACTTCTGCAGTGTGTGTGTGTTTGTGTGTGCATCCTTAGAGAACACTGGCTTTAACACTGATCCCAAGCTTCAGAGTCTTGTATAATTAAATGACTGGGCATCTTAATCAGAACAGACTCATCTTATGCCTGAAAAGCCGAAATATGCTAGAGAGGACCGGATGGCAGCTCCATAGGTAAAGACCATCATCTCCCAGCTACTCAGCAAGTGCACATAAACCCAAGGATGAGTAGGAATAAAACCAAGAAGACATAGTGGGGTGTGGGTGCAAATGTGTGCCAGCCTTCTGAGCTGGCCTCAGGGGCCACACATCATCCAGGAATGCTGACATTACCTCTCTTGTTCTTGGAACCAGCTCTCCTTTGCATAAGGCTTCGGAGTCAGATAAAATGTAAGCGTGTCTACTTAGAGTCACAGTTTTGAAATTGTAAATGGTATCAAGGAGATGAGGTCTTGGGATCCAAACAAGTCAGGTTAAATCCCATCTGGATGATCTTTGGTTGTTTTCTTTACACCTGAGTCTCAGTTTCCTCACCTGAAAAATGCAGATGCTAGGACCATACAAAATATTGTAAAATGTAGGGGTATTGTATGTGAAAGACCTTGCCAAGAGTAGGCACTTAACACTTACTATATTTTAGGAAAGAAAGGAGATTGGGAGCTCTGATGAGATCTCAGACCACTGGACCCAAAATGTTCTTAGGGTGTTGAAGGTCCCAGAGGAGCACCCAGGACAGAAAAGAAACAAAACCTACTACATTTTTACATGGTTGTTTGTGCCTGCAGGACAAGACTTGATCTTATTATTCATTGCATCCCCAGGGCCCAGCATAAAGCCATGTGTGTAGTAGGTGCTCAATAAACATTTGCTGAACTGGTGAAGGGGTAACTGGTTTATCCATCCCTCTGATCTCATCCAGTAAGGATAAGAAAGAGAAATTATCACATATCAAACACTTGCTATGTGTACTTCCCTGTACATAATATAATTTCACTCTCGCAACATTGAATTAAGTATTTATGGTCCCATTTTAACAGATGAGGAAAACCGAGGCTCCGACAGCTTTGAAATCATACTCTTAAGGTGAACTAGCTAGTGAGTGCTGGAGCAGGGCTTTCATTTGAAAGCGCATGTTCTTTCTAGGCTGCTGGATCGCAAGTGCTGTAGGAGACAGCACAAGGGCGGCACATCAGAGGGGAGCCAACAGCAGGAATGTCACTGATATTTTCTTCTTCAAACATTCACCTCTCCTCAACAAAAACACTTCCCAGATGCTTCCAGGACCTGGCAAGTCTTCAGTCACAAAGCTAGGGATAGTCCCCACACCTGCAGGAGAACAGAACTTTAGAGGCTGACCTCTCAAGATTATGCTTTTTAACTTGTCCAAGGGCCACTGCTGGAACCTTCGTCTCAGTTGCATTGAGGGCTCTAAGGCCACATGAGACAGTATTTTTACCCTATACAAAGTCCTAGGACATGGCGGTGTTACGGCTTGATTGTGTCTCCCCAAAATGCATGTTGAAGTCCGAACCCCCAGTACCAGTGGAAAGTAACCTTATTTGGAAATATGGTCTTTGCAGATCTAATCAAGTTAAGATAAAGTCATACTGAGTGGGATCCGGGGGAGGGGGTTCTTAAACCGAATGTGACTTTCTTAAACCGAAAGGACCCTTTTAAGATAAGGGAAATGTGGACACAGACGCCCACACAGGGAGGCCTTCACCATGTCAAGACAGAGGCAGAGGTTGGAGTAATGCAGTTGCAAGGCATGGAATATGAAGGATTGCCAGCTGCCATCAGAAGCTAGGCAGAGGCGAGGAAAGAGTCTCTCTAAGACTCTGGGTCTTGGAGCATGCCTGCTGACACCTTCATTTCAGACTTTTAGCCTCTAGAACTGTGAGAGAATCCATTTATGTTGCTTTAAGCCACCCAGCTTGCAGTACTTTGTTAAGGAACCCTGGGAAACCAATGCAGAGGGCTCTTCAGGGCAGCCTCCAAGTTCCAAAGCCTTATGCCTCAGCCATCAGCTGGGGAGGCCTGCGGACTCCAACGGCCAGGACGCCACAGCTCCCCTGCCCCTCCACCCACTCCTGTGAGACCAGGCACACTTCAGCTTCAAACACAGCTCTGCCCAGTGGGGTTTTTTGTTGTTATTGTTCCTAGGCTCTTCCTCCTGAACACCTAGTGGGTTTTTTTTATTCCTTAACTCTTGGCTCTGAACATCCTTCATTGACGTGAGAGATAATACAAACAACTTTCTGTTAACATAAGCACCAACATCCTCACTACTATTTATCCACTTCCCCATTATAGGCAGAGGGTCCAGAACATTGGCTCCGCTTCAGTCTGGGGAACAGAGGCTCTTGAGACTTTGTGCTGTGCACCAGGAGGAGGCAGAGCAGGATAATGAGAAGAGCATGGGTTGTGAACTCTAACAATTCACAGTCTAGCGCTGCTCCCTTCCAGCTGCGTGGCTTTGGGAAAGCACTTGGTCTCTAAGCCTGGTGTCCTCATTTACAATGTGAGAAAAATAACACCATGCTCTGGGGTTATGATGCGAATCGAATGAGATAATGTGCATGAAGTAACCAATAAATATTATCACTCTTACTCTGGTCATAATTGTTGCTATTATTTCTTCTTTATAATTAACTTCTCTGAAGTGGAATTTCGCCATGAATTAAAGCACTGTAGGACGGGAAAGACAGAGAGAGTCGGATGAGGGGAAGGAAATTCGTTGGGTCTGCCCAGCCTATATTGTGATTGAGAACAGTCCCTCCCAACAGAGCTGGTGCTCCATAAATGGCAGTTATTATTCTTGCTTTTTTTGTGATTGCTGTTTATGAGTTTCTGCTTCTGATCCGTATCAGTGCCCTTAACATCTCCTTCTGTGTCCGAGCCCAATGACTAGATCTTTTCCCCAATCTCTACTCTCCTGTAACAGGATTCTAGATCCACATTCTTTTCCATGTAAAGTGCATTTCCTCCCACCGTGGGCAGAGTGTGCTTTCTACATGACTTGGTTTGGCCAATAAAATGTCTCCAGTCATGACGCTGATAGAGGCTTAAGGTCTGGCTTGTTCTGTTATATTCCTGATAATGTCTATTGAACACTGTGTGTGCTGGGCATTGAGCTATATGTTCTTATTGCATCATCACAACTGTATAAGGCAGATACTATTTTCATGCCAGTTTTTAGATTAAAAACTGAGGCCTAGAGAGATAATTAACTTGCCCCAAGTCACACTGTAATGGACCCAGGACTGAACCCAGGCAGTCAGCTTGCCTGACCACCTCGCTTCACCATGCTGCCTCATCGCTGGAGGAAGGTGGTAGAAATTCCTTCTGCCCAAAGACACAAAAGGTAATATCTGCTTCTTTTCTTTCCTTTTTTTTTTTGTGAATGTCTTATATAACCTATCCTGTCATCCTTATAACCACACAGAGGTTTTATAGATGAGGGGTTTTATAACAGGCTCAGAAAACCTAAGTGGCTTGCCGAAGTCACACAACTAGTAAGTAGCAGAGACGGGATTTGATCCCAGATTTTGAATATTGGACTTCAAAACCTATATTCTTTCCATCTTTCCACCATACCACACTGTCTCCTCCCATTGTATATTGCTAATTTATGGAGGCCTCTGTTTTTCTAGATCTGAAATGGAATGATGAGTCTAGAATCTAAAATCTAGATACCCACCCACATTGGAGAAGTGTGAAAACAGTAGCATTCATGTCAAGGCTTGATCAAGAGTTTCTGTGAAGCAAACATTTGTATTACATTTTAGAAGTGTGATGAAGGAAACATTTTACAGGTTTTAGAAAGTGCAGAAGGTTGAGAATCAGTGAAGATCAAGCACTGGAATGAAAAAGCATCCTGGGAGAAGCGTGGCAGAGATGCAGGCTGTCTGGTCTGAACAACTGAGGGGTGGGTACTGGTGAGCTAAGCTGATCTGGCCATGGAAAGAGGCCATCTGTCTAAGCCAACAGTCCAGGTACCAACCACTCATATCTGGTGGCTTTATAGAATGGACAGCCAACGCCCAGGCATTAGATAGAATGCCCGAGTTCCCTTCCAACCCATTTATTCTACAAACATTCACCAGATAAGCCAGGCAGTCTGAAACATTAGTTGAAATGTGAACATTGATTTCTGGCAGTAGCTTAGCCCTGCATATGGCAGTGGACTATGTGCACTGTGTACCTGGCTAAACACTTTAGTAAATAGATCCTTCCTGCCCTTGGATGCAGTCAGTCCTGGAGAGCAAATGCTTCCTCCTCAGGAATTTTGCATGCAGTGTGTGAAAAACATCAGCTAAACCAGATGCAAGGCTGCAACTAAACCTTATCCCAGAATTCAGCTCTCTACCACGGATGTGGAAAGAACTCAGGATATTTTAAGTAAAATAAGTACTGTGTAAAGTGTATTTCATGAGAATGCAGGGGAAAATGAAAATAATATCCAGATTTCCTTGTATATACATAAAGATACCCTGGAAGGATACATGAGAAGCTAGAGGGGCTACAGAATATTGGTAGGAATGGGATAAATGGAGGTAGGGGTGGCAGGAAGACCTTATTACATACCTTACATTTTTTTATTTTCAAAATTATTAGACTGGGCATGGTGGCTCACACCTGTAATCCCAGCACTTTGGGAGGCCAAGGTGAGAGGATCACTGGAGCCCAGGAGTTCAAAACTAGCCTGGGCAACATAGTGAGACCCCATGTCTACAAAAAAATTAACTATTAGATAGGCATGGTCCACATGCCTGCAGTCCCTGCTACTTGGGAGGCTGAGATGGGAGGCTGAGATGGGAGGAGCCTGAGCCCAGGAGGTTGAGGCTGTAGTGAGCCATTATCATGCCACTGTACTTCTTGAGACAGCAAGAAGCTGTCTCAAAACAACAACAACAACAACAACAACAGATTATACTTAGCTAGTGCAATAAAACAAGAAAAAGAAATGGAAGGCATACAGGTTGAAAAGGAACAGATAAAATTCTCCCTCTTCAGAGATGGCATGAATAGCTACCTAGAAAATTCCAAATTATTTAAAAATGGACCCTTTCTTGGAGACCCTTTTGTAGAGTAGAATTTTAACATATAGATTCATTTAATGGTACCATAATCAGGATACTGAACTGTTTCATCGCCCCTAAGAGCCCTTTATAGTCACTGCTTTCCCAGGCCTTAATCCCTGGAAACCACTGATCTATTCTTCATTCTAATAATTTTGTCTTTTCAAGAATATCATGTCAATGGAATCATGTACTATGTACCCTTTTGCAACTTTTTTTTTTACTGAACATAATATCTTTGCATTCATCCAAGTTGTTACATGTATTAAAAGCCCATTCCTTTTCATTACTGAAAACTCTTCCATTGTATGGATTATGGATGCAACACAGATGTCCCTCTTTCATCTATTGGAGGACATTTGGTTTGTTTCCAGATTGGGACAATTATAAATAAAGGTACTTATTATATGATATTATAAATATTCATGTATAGGTTTTTGTGTATGCATACATTTTTATTTCTCTAGAGTAGGTACACAGGGGTGGGGTTATTGGGACGTAAGTATATGCTTAACTTAATGAAAAACTGTGAAACAACTTTTCACTGGGGCTATCCCATTTTGCATTCCCACCAGCAATGTATGAGCATTTCAGTTGTTCCATATTCTTGTCAGCACTTGGTGCTATCAGTATATATTTCTAGAGACATTCTAACAGGGGTTGCAGTAGTATCTTGTAGAGGTTTTAATTTGTATTTCCCTAACGGCTAATTTTATTAAGCATCTTTCCATGTGCGTATTTGTCATTTTTATTTCCACTTTGGTGAAATGTCTGTTAATGTCTTTTGTCCATTTAAAAACTGGGTTGTTTGCTGTCTTACCGTTGAGTTTTGAGAATTCCTTCTATATTCTGGATACAAGTCCTTTGTCAGATATGTGATTTGCAAATATTTTCTCCTAGTCTGTAGTTTGTCTTTTCATTCTCTTAGCTGTGTCTGTCTCAGAGCACAAGTTTTCAATTCTGATGAAGTTCAACTCATCATTTATAAAAAAGATTATATTTTAACGCCATGTGTAAGGGCTCATTGCCAAACCCAAGGTCACATAGATTTTCTCCTATGTTTCCTTCTCAAAATTTTTTAGTTTATGTATTGCATTTAGATTTATGTTCTGAGTTAATTTTTGCTTAAGATCTGATGTTTAGATGGAGATTCAGCTTTTGCATGTAGATATCCAATTGTTCCATCTACTCTAAAGGGAAGAGAATGTACCTTACTTAACTTCCCTCCCGTACAAAGACATTTAGAGTTCAATGGAAAACATATGTCTATAACTTAAGAGTGAAATATCTTTTAAAAAACATCCAACATCCAATTGCTTGCAATTAACTTGGGTAAGAGTGTATGATTTGTGAAGAATGGATGTAACTGGTAGCCAGGAACCTGGGTTAAATGTTTCATAACACCGTGTTTTATAACATATGACACAATGATCTTCAAACTATTTTTCTTGTTAATTCCTTAATTTTGAAAAATAAATTTTTAGCATTGACATCTTTTCCTTCTTTCTTTTGCCACTCTCACCACACTGGGCTCTTTGGTGTTCCTTGAACATGGTGGGCACGTTCCTTCCTCTTTCAGGGCCTTGCATTACCTGGAAGACTCTTCTCCCAGATATCTGCTAATGCTCTCATTTTAGACATCAGCTTCTCAGTGAGGCCTTATCTACCTTCCCTCTCAGCACCTCTCATCCAATAAGGTGACATGATACTTACCAGCACCCATTTAAAAAATGGATCAACATTGCTATTTGTTAGGAGTCAGAATCTTATATTAATTCTTTTCCCCCTTGATTTTATATTTGAATTTTACTTCTTCAGCAGAATTTAAATTTAATGTAATTTATTTTATGCATGGAAATTTTTTATATTAACTCTGTAATATTTATTTGCAGCCAAATAGAAATTTCAATATATTATTTTAGGAACCATAAGGTTCCAAATGTTAAACATTTTCCTTGAATTGAATTATTGAATTATTATTATAATTTTAATAGTAAATGTCTAATTAAAGACATAAATATAAATTTTCATAATAATTATACTAAAAAATTCATTGAAAATATAAGAAAAAAAACCTGATGCACAATTTCTGTGTACTGTTAAACCATCCAGCATTGTGAGCACTGGAAAAAGTAATTTGGGGCACTTCCCTCTTATGGGCCAATAGGTTTAAAGGCCCACGCTCAACTCTCCCATCCTGAGAGCTGCTTCTTGCTTTCCCTGGCTGGGGCAGTTCCAGCCTCTTGGTAGTAATCAGCGATGACATGAACTAGGTGTGGGTCTCAGGGACTTCCAGCCTCAGCCATTCCCCTGTAGTCGAGGCTTTGCAGAATATGGATACTGCAGGCCTCAGGAAGGGAAATGTGTTTCTTTAGCAGCTAGTAAGGTTGAAGCTCCACTGCTCTCTCCTGCCTCTTGTGGGGAAGCCATGAATGCAGGGACATAAGAGTACAGCCCATGCCCTTACCTGCTAGGTGCCCAGTTGACTTCAAGAGGTGTCTCCAGCAGTGCCATGTACAATCGTATCTCCTTCAGATCCAGAGGACAAGTGAGGAGAAGAAGCAGACAGCTCCAGAGAGAACACGGGTTTAAGAATGAGTTGTGCTTCACTGAACTAGTTTAGGAAACAATGGATTTAGAGGGCAAGAGGATATGGGGGAACCGAGGAACCAACCCCACAGCCCCATTCACATCCAGCCAAGACGTCACCCTGAGGTCTGTTCTTTTGCAAGCATCCACATTTCTCTACAGTCAAGAGCTGAACAAAGACCTCCAGCACTTGGCTTCTTGAAGAGTTGCTTTGTCACCTTTTTAAATGACTCAGAACACTCTACTTGCCTCTCTTTCTACTAGCTTTCTCTTATACGTTTCAGGATCAACGTCATTAGGTGGTTAAGACTTAGGTCTCAGAGTCACACAGATCTGGGCTCATACTGTAACTGTGCTACTTAGTAGCTCTGTGACTTGGGCAAGTTATTTACATTTCCTAAGCTTTGATTTCTTCATCTCTAGGATGGATAAAAGAATAGTATCTTGATTGTGAGTATATGAGGAATGTGTGCAAAGCACTTAACATACTGTCTGACACACAGTGTGAATACGTGTGAATAAATGATAGCTGTTTTTATCAACCTCCTCTCCTCTTTCTTTTCATCCCCGCTTCCTTATCATCATTGTGATTATTATTAATTTCAGGCTCCAGTCCCTTCTCTGGCTTGTTTCATATTGGAAGGTCCCAGGATGCAAAAACCACTGATCCAGCATCACCTGCAAATATCTGTCCTGCCTACAAAACACAACTCTCCACATGGCTCCTCCCTCATCATGAAGCATCTCTTCACCAGATGGGGGTCGGCTTCCTTGATCCCCATGGGCCTTTTACAATCCTTTCAAAGCTCAGAAATTATTAATAGTATGAAAACCCCACTGAGAACCCCGTGGTGTTTGGGGTGGGGAGGAAGCTAGGGCAGACCCAGGGTCGTCCCAGGAAGCTCCAAGCCTTGGCTGCTGGAGGCATCAAGGAGCCCAGGTCTGTGGGTTCACTTGATGTCGGTCTCAGATAATCTGCTTCTCACCTAGCTCAGATAGGGGATTGGAGGAATCATGGTTTGAGTAAGCCAAGCAATTCAAGGGTTAATATCTAAGAGGCTCCAGAATTATTAAAGGCTCTGAATTCTCAGTGGCTGAAAAGTTCCTGCAAGGAAAAATAACCTTTGTGAAAATATGTTAAACTCAAAAGCTGATTTATTATACTCCCAACAATGGACGGATCTGTTTGCCTAAGCGCCCTAAGTATAGCAGCTAAAGTATCCAAGCACTCTTTGACCTTTGCAGAATAATTAGCTTAAAACAATTATTAGCAGGTTTCTTTTCAGGCTCTACAGTATTAGATAATGAAATCACTCCACTCGAAAACTTTGTTCTTTATTGTTACTTCAAGTCAGCCAAATGTTGCAGAAACCTACACCAGGCTCACAAATTGCTCCCACACCGGGCTGGCCATCTTGGTTTGCAATGACCTGTGGTGCAGCTTGGAATCCTCCCCAATCTCACTCTTCCTTCAAGTGCTCAGGGACTGGAGGACCGGACACAGCAACTCCAGAAGTCACAGGTGCAGGGTCACCCACACAGCACACTCTCTTCCCCAGGATAATCAGACCCTTGAGATCTTTCATTCTTAACACAAAATTATCATAAAAGGCAACGTGTGTTCATTGTAGAAAATTGGAAATACACAGAAAAGCAAAACAGAACTACCATATGATCCAGCAATCCCACTTCTGGGTATTTATCCAGAAGAATTGAAATCAGGATCTTGAAGAGATACTAGAACTCCCATGTTCATTGCAGCACTATCCACAAGATATGGAAACAACCCAGATGTCCGTAAACAGAGGAATGGATGAAGAAAATGTGGTAATTATATACAATGCAATATTGTTCAGTCTTAATAAAGGAGGAAATTTCACAATATGGGACAACATGGATGAATCTTGAGGACATTATGCTAAGAGAAACAAATGAGTCAAAAAATGACAAATACCGTGTGATTCCATGTATATGAGGTATTTAAAATAGTCAAATTCATAGAGTCAAAAAATGCTGGTTACTTGAAGCTGGGTAGGGTTGGGGGGTAGTGCAGATGTGGAGTTACTAATCAACAGGTGTAAATTTTCAGTTAAGCAAGGTGGATAAGCTCTAAGGTCCTCTGTACCCACAGTCAACAATAATGTATTGTACACTTAAAAATTTATTACAGGGATAGATATCATGTAAGTGTTCTTACCACAATAAAATAAATTTTAAAAAGGAAAAGCAAAAAACAGGAAATACAACTCACAATCTTATTACCCAGAGATAACCACCGATAATACTTTGATGTCATCTACTTATCTTTCTATAAACTTTTAAAACATCCTCTATTGTAGGACACTTAAGTGATGTTCAGTGTCCTGTTAAGCAATTCTTTGTGGAAACTAACATTTTTTCTCACATCTATTATTACCTTAGAATAGATGTTATTTCAAGGAAGGCCATTTCTGAGTCAGAGTCTGCACATTTTAAAAACCTTTTATTCAAGTTGGCCTCCAGAAAAATCCTATTTACTCTTCTTTCAGCAATGTATGGGATTACCTGTTTCCTCAGACCCTCACTAGTACCAGAAATTGTAACTTTTTAAAAAGGTGACAGTTTAATCCATGAAAATGTGCATTTCTTTGATTATTAGTAAAGTTGAGCATGCTTTCATGGGATTTTTGGGTCCTTTGCATTTCTTCATTTGTAAATTACCTGTTTATGTCTGCTGTTCACGTTCTCATTGGGTATTCTTTATCATTTCTTGTAGGTTATCTTCTAACAAGAAAATCAATCTTCTTTCTATCATATAAGTTCCAAATATTTACTCAGGTTGTTGTGTTTATTTTATTTTATTTTAATTAATTTCTCCTTTTTTTTTTTTTTTTTTTTTTTTTGAGACAGTTTTGCTCTTGTTTCCCAGGCTGGAGTGCAATGGCACAGTCTCAGCTCACTGCAACCTCCACCTCCCAGGTTCAAGTGATTCTCCTGCCTCAGCCTCCCGAGTAGCTGGGACTACAGGTGCCCACCACCACGTCCGGCTAATTTTTGTATTTTTAGTAGAGATGGGGTTTCACCACGTTGGCCAGGCTGGTCTCAAACTCCTGACCTCAGGTGATCCGCCTGCCTCAGCCTCCCAAAGTGCTGGCATTACAGGCGTGAGCCATCATGTCTGGTCTGTTGTGTGTATTTTAATTGTACCATTTTCTTGACCCACATTTTTACTCCAGGGGCCCTGAGACGTGTATTTCCATCCTGTGATGGGGCTCCTAGCACTTCTTTCAATCTCAACTGTAGATTCACTTCACTGATCATTTAATTGATAGCTCTGGATCAATTTCCTTTTCCGTATTTAATCCGGGCATTCAACAAACATATGTGACTCATCTGCCAGGTGCAGGCACTTGGGTTAGGGGATAGAGCAGATTAATTCTAGTCCACAATGTGTCCTGTGAGGTTTGGGATAAAAAGCCCAGTGGGAAACTGCAGGGTTGGGAGTCAGTTCTTAGGGAATGGCTACAGCTCTGTGCTGGGCATTTTGTCTATTGCCCATCACTTTACTCTCACATCTTTTGAGGTAGGTGTTACTGTCCTCATTTTACAGATGAGTACATGGAGGCTCAAAAAGTTTCAGTCACTTAACCTAAAGTCAATCAGCTGGTAAGCAGCAGAATAGGACCCAGCCCAGTGCTCCCTGCACTCTACACAGGCTCTGGGGATGGTGCTTGCAGCCAACCTGGGCCAAAGAAGGTGAATGAGGTGGCTCACGTAGATGCATGGCTGGATCCTGCCTTTATTTCAAAGTTTGAAATTTTGTACATCATAGACCTTTTCATTCATTTTGATTTTTAAAATTATATTGTATTAAAATATTATTTATCTTGAGTGTTGAGTGTTTTGTCAACTCCCCCCTCCCATGCCACTTACATTTTGTGCCCGAGAGATGGTTTCATTTACGTCACTCTGAAGGGGAAGGACCTCCATCCTTTTCAAAGAACAATAGTTGGGGACCTAGGAGGTGGTGGGCTGGGGAGCTGAATGCAGACTGGGGCAGGAGCCCTGGGTGGAGACACACTGCCACGGTGACCCTCCCTGGCTCTGGGCAGCAGGCTGGGCCTTCTGCTCCTCTTGTTTTATCAGTAGCAGATATGCTTCTCCCTGCCTGAGAAGCAGACCTGGAAAGTGAATCTGGTACTCCATTTGCCTATTTTTGGAGTTCTTTACAAGAAAGGTCTTCCACACAAATGCACATGATTTTGACGTTTGCTGATGAGCAGCATTCTAAATTATCGCAATGTACTTAACATTTTGTTTAAAGGCACACTTCCTTCCCAGCCCAGGGTCCCAGAAGGCAGAGGAGGTCAGAGGAAACATTCCCAGCCCCAGGGTGGTGAGAGAAAAAGGCTTCCTTGTTCTCTCAGGCTGTCTCCTCTGGCCCAGAAACAAGTTTTGTCAGGGGTGGTCAGTGTTCTAAGATTGGAGGCGGTGGGGAGCCTGCTTTTTAGCTCTCAGACTTGAGAGACCTGTCCAGGCTGCTCCATGAGGTGGGGTCTGCCTGGTCTCCCCACATTCTAACCAGATTCCCCATCTAAGATACTCCCACTCCTCTGCCTGGAAAGTGGCCTGACAGCTCATCACATTCCTGCCTGCACCCGTCCACTCCAGCGGCCACATGACTGAGGGGAAAAGGCAAGAAACCCGATTCCTGAAACTGGGCCCAACTGATAGGGCCGGTTCCTGGAATCCCAGCAGAGAGGCGGCCGGCAGGGGTGGGGACCAGCCTTCCCAGGGCTTGGGCTCCGTCCTGCATGGCAGGGTTTCAAAGTCCAGGCAGGCCCCAGCTGGGCCGCCTGCCTCCCACAGAAGAGGAAAGAAATCCAGGCCCCAAGGTTCCCTCCTCACTCTGGGAACCTTCTCTCTGCCACAGGATGAGGACTCTGCCTGCTCCTAGCCTCCCCTAACAGAGCCCACTATGCCTTGGCTCACAGGTACCTGTGCTCTTACTTGCTTCAAAGGATTAAAATCTTGTCAGCAGGGAGTTTGTCTCATTCATCCTTAATAGCAATAACTGCCATTTGCTGAGCAATTTCTACCTGTCTTCTGTGCTCCTTGTCTTGGGAGGTAGGCAGTTCTTTTCATTGCCATTCTACAGATAGGGAGGCAAGCTTCAAGAGGTCAAATAACTTGCCCAAAGTCACCAGTAGGTGGCCAAGTCAAGATGTGAGCCTGTGTTTATGAAAGCTCATGCATTGAATCCCCAAGCCAGGCATTTCAGACATCAGGGCTCACAGGTGTCAGTCTAGAAGTATAAATGGGAGATGTGGAACAGGTAGGATCTATTATAGAATAGCAGGTGCATGTCTGTCTGAGGGAGCAGCTGCTCCGACCTTCAAGCTGATTTTGCCTCTTGGGAATACTGGCTCACCGTGGCCAAATGGATTTTTCAAGAATAGCCTGAGATCCACATTTTTAGGTGAAACGTCCTGATTTTAAAATTTGGGTAACTAGTTAAAAATAAAAGCAAAGCAAACGAAACAAACACTATGTGGGCTAAACAACAGAAGTCACTGGGTCAGACATAGCCCATAAGCCAGCAGTTTAAAAATTCTGCACCACATAATTGTACCATGTTGTGCTCTGTGCATATTAGGTGTGTAGGGAATGTTTTTTACTTCTTACTTCTTACTTCTAGGAACATCTGTATCTATAGGAGGAAAAAGGTACAATCTCAGATATTCCCAAGGATGCATATTTTTGAATGATCAGTGCAGGTGTTGCCTTCCAGGTCAGTAGATGGTCATCAAATGCACATATAGACCAGGCTACTGTATTAATGAGATGCTCTAAGAAGGATTCTCCTTTCACGTATCCAGGTGAGACCACATTCTTAGAAGAAAGACGCATTCACACATTGCTTGGCCTAGCAAATGAGGCAGGAGAATGGGGAATTAGGGTAACCAAGGGTTAAGGCATAAGCAAAAGAACAGCAGGTGCAGCCAGTTCTAGGCAAGATTAGGCACCATACAAGCCACATCCTCACTTGTGTGATAACAAGACGTTTCCACTTTAGCCTCTGATTGGCTGTGGGACAAGTCTCCACTACAGCCTATGGTCACAGGCCAATCCTTCATAAGATGTAACCAGTTGGAGGCTTCTAAAGGATACCTAGGGGTGTTACCAAATTCTTTTAGCCTAATAAAAACCCTAAAGACGATTGCGATAGGGGCTCTTGAGCTGTTTGCCCCAGCCTGCTCCCACTTTGTGGAGTGTGCTTTCTTACTCCATTCTTTTGGTGCTTTGTCTTTCACTGCTTTGTTCTTTTGTTTGTTTCTGCATTTTGTTCAATTATTTGTTCAATTCTTTGTTTAACACTCCAAGAACCTGGACAACTCACTGTTAAGACCTTCCATCCAGTAATACAAAGACTTGGCCTCTGTGAACCATCCTTTTTGTCTTCCTACCTCCTACACGGGAAAGTTTCCAAGACTCAGTCCTGAAACTTCAGTAACTCTCTCTCCATCATGTCTTCCAGAAAGAAGGGATCTCAGGCCCTTTCATGGATTTGACGATCACCTCTACACCTCACCCAAGCCTAAAGCCAAGTTCTCAATCTTCCTCCCAGAGTCACGTGGCCACCCTCCTGCTGGCCCCTTCTCCATCACTTCCACCATCATTCTTCTGCTCCGGCAGCTCCAGATCCCCGCATCATTCTTGAATCCTTTCTGCTTTTCTCCTTCAGTAATTAGCCCCAAACCCTAGCCAATATCTCATTCCACCTCTCATCACGTCATACCTGGGGCTTTGCTATATGGTCTTAACTGGTGTAACTGGGATAACATTTGGAAATTAACTGAGTCCCTCCTCCACATTCCTTTCTTTCACCTTGTGGCCCTCCCACACAGCAGGCATCTATCCATTGCTTCCAGGGAGAGTTAGTTGTTAAAGGCAGTCAAGTTCTTGGTTTTTGAATTTCAAAAGCCAGTCATCAATTTTCTCTCATACCCCTTTTCCCCAGGAGAGAAATATTTCCTAAGCTGGGCACTGGGGAAGGTGTAAAAGGTTTGATGTGTCCCGGAGAAGAAACCCTGTTGTGCCTTCCTCCCACATGTGGGCTCAGCCCAAGATAGATTTGGCGGGTGGGTGGCGGAGGGGTTTGAGTGGGGGTGAGGGGGTCGTGCATTTCAAAGCAAAGCGTACATGTTTCATTTTCTGGGAAGGAACTCAGCCCAAGAGCTGAGCAGTAGAAATGGCTACATGGGGTGTCCAGAAAATAAGACTTTAAATGTCCTCCCAGAGTCTCCTGTGGTCCCTAAGTGGTGACAGACAACAGCCACATGTCCTTAGGTTCATGAGAAAGGCCTGAAAGAACTAAGGGCCAACAGAAGAAAGACCCCGGATGAAAGTGGAGGCCACACACAGCTGCAACCTCTTTGCCTCAATGACTGAAGACCTCCAGGAAGAAGGGCGTCTCAGCTGGTGCCTGGATGGGCCAATGATGACCAGGAACCTGACTCCCCTTCGCAGTGCCCCCGTGCATCATTGTAGCCCTGCTCCAAAAGCCTGGAATTCAGACAGAACTTCGGTGGGCAGGGAGAGATGCGGCAAAATCTGAACAGAGATTAAATTTGTGCCCCACCCACCCCGAAAAAGAGAAAATATTTAGGAATTGTTGTAGAAAAATCAAGTCACTATTTTTATGGCCTGAGTTTGGGTCCTGAAATTCACCAGTGCTCCTTGCCTCTTCTCTCCGTATTCCAAACGATTCTGTATTCTGTGGCTGGATTAATCTTCCTTCAGTGCCACTTCATGCTTTCATGAGTTCAAAGAATAATTATTGAACAGTTGCAATGAGCCAAGAGCTGTTTTAGGGGATTAAAATTTTAAATTGAGATTAATAAGAAAGACGAAAAATAGCATTATACCGAAATGCCATTTTTCAAGCAAAGCTCTGAAAGTCTGACAATATACTCTGTTAAGTAGGCAGTGGGGAAGCAGACACTCAATATATTGCAATTGGAAATGGAAAATATTACAACCCCTATAGAAAGAAATTTATCGATATCTACTAAAATGATATATGTATTTGCCATTTGAACAAGTCCATCTACTTGCAAGAATCTATACCAAAGAAATATTGACGAAAGTATGAAGGGATATGTGCACAAGACAATTAATTGCAGCACTATTTATAGTAGCAAAGAATTGAAAGCAACCCAAATGCCTATCAGTAGGAAACTGGTTGAGTAAATGATGGAGTTTATTATTATTAAAATACATAATAGATTACTATGCAGCTATAAAAAGGAATGAGAAATATTTCTATATACTACTATGAAGTGATTTTAAGAACATACTGTTAAAGGTAGGGAAAGGCAGAGAATACTGTTTATAGGGAAGTATTTTACCTGAGAAGGTGAGATTATTAGATTATATATACATATTGGTTATATAGTTTTTAAATGCAGGATAACAAAAACTAATGTGGCTACATATAAAGGAAGGATGAAATAAAACAGAAAAGCCAGGGATGCAAGAAGGACTTCCCTCAACGTACCTTGTTTTATAGACTTTTACCTTAAAACTATGTAAACACAGGCAGGCATGGTGGCTCACGCCTGTAATCCCAGCACTTTGGGAGGCCAAGGCAGGAGGATCACCTGAGGTCGGGAGTTCGAGACCAGCCTACCTACTGGTCTCGAACCAGTAGTAGAGATGGAGAAACCCCGTCTCTACTAAAAATACAAAATTAGCCAGGCTTGATGGTGCATGCCTGTAATCCCAGCTACTCAGGAGGCTGAGGCAGGAGAATCGCTTGAACCCAGGAGGCAGAGGTTGTGGAGATCACACCATTGCACTCCAGCCTGGGCAACAAGAGCAAAACTCCATCTCAAATAAAAAAAAGAAAAGACCTAGAGACAACAACCTACCTAGTAACAATGAGCACCCCAGGGCCCAGATTGTTGTCTCTAAATACTACTTCCCAGAAAAAGAAATCAGAGTTGTTTGTAAAACGGCTTTTTTTTTTTTTTTTTTTTTTTTTTTTTTTTTTTTTTTTTTTTTTTTTTTGTAGTGGG
>NW_016803103.1:63967-102779 GCF_001698545.2 Rhinopithecus bieti
TTTTTTTTTTTTTTTTTTTTTTTTTTTGGTCAGATATGGAGCAGGAATAGTCAAGATAAGTCTGGAAACCAAGAAAGATAGCAAAGATTATGGCAATCATATCAAAAGGACCCAGAAACCAACTTGAAGTGGTTCCCATTGACCAAAATGGGACAATTTGAGTACTGAAATGACGAGTAATTGCAATATATTGAAACATATCAAAAAATTAAAATACATGAGTCCATAATAAAATAAAATAAACTAATCAGTTACCTTTGGAATATGCTAGATAACTACTTCATTATTCTGAAAACTTACAAGTAAAGAGAAAGAATTAAGCATCTATTTTACCTTTTCAGGTAGCCAAATAGTTGATGTGCAAATGGTCTTTATGGGAGACTTCTAGCCTATAAATGAAGAAAGAATGATAGAATTAGACTGTCGCCATATTGTAGCCCCCACAGTTATAATGGAACTAGGCAATAATATCAATGGCTGCCAAAACCCTGAGGTGAATAACTGATGGGAGACTTCATAAAGAATGGATCAAGCTGACAATACTTGAACCCAATGATCAATGTTAAGATGACAAAAAGAGAGATGACCAAACATTACATGTTTTCTGATGTGATGTATTTGGCAGCACACACTACCAATTATGAAGTATTCTTCTAAAAATGAACCTGAATCTAATCAAGACTCAAGATCTAACCATGGTTTCCAGGAAATACAAGAGATAAAAGAATATGTTAATTGACACTATTGTGATGAAGTCTGTAAAATCCAGAATATTTCAAATAAATTGCAAGAAAAAAAGGGAAGGGAATCCAGAGATTTTAAAAGAAACCTGGAGGACTTACTAAATTCAATTTGTGAACCTTGTTTGGATCTTGATTCAAACGTCAAAAATTTTTAAAAGACTAGATAATTTGCTGATTGACTAGCTGACAATATTAAGAAATTGTTGTCAAACATTAGCTGATGTCCTTTGCCATTATAATGAAAAATTTACTTTCTAACTTGACATTCAATGTCTTTCACTTGAACAATAAGATTTGATTTAAGTTCTAGATCTGCCACTTACTAATGTTCCTGAGAAAGTCATTGAATGGCTCAGAACCATCTGTGAAGTGGGAACATCATATTATACCACCTTGTTAAGTCATCGTGAAAATATGAGATGATGAATATGAGAGCACTTTATAAACCATATAAGCCATCTCCCATGACTGAGCTCCATGATTCTCTCAAGCATGGCTGATTGTCTGCCTTTGTTCAAGTGATTTCCCCTTACTCAGAATATTCTCCTCTCTCTTGTCATCCTATGGATGTCTCACTTTCCCTTCTACCTCCAGCCTGTTTCACCTTCTCCATGAAAACATTTTGAATCACTTCAGCCCACAGCAATTTTTTCCCTTTTCTTTTCATAGCCCATATTGTCTGTAATGCTCACTTGGCACTCTGAAATGACATTTCTGGATAAATTCTCTTCCCAGCTAAACTGAAGGACTCTTGACAGCAGGGACTCTCTGTTCTTTATATATTCTCCCCTCCACCAGAGTCTAGCACAATGCTTAATTACAAGATAGCTAAAGCTTCAAATAAAAAAGTATTCAGAACTCTTTTAACAGTCATGAAAACACAACTCAGTGTAGCTTAATTGAAGATAAATTAACAGGTTCACGTAATCAAATTACAGGAAGGGAATGGTTGCTGCTAGCCCTGAAGGATGACTGCTACCAGGGATTGGAGTGCAGGACTTGCTGTCATCTCATTCTCTATGACTGCATGCAGACAACCCTTTCCATGTGACAGCAAGCATACCTGTGGACAGCTTTCTGCCACATATCTCCCTGCTTAGTTCCAATGCAAGAGTCCTAGAGAACTCTGATTGGTCTAGCTTGATCTAGTGCCCACCCCCAAACCAACCACCAAAGCCAGGAAGTGAGATGAAGCTTCTATTTGGATTATATGTTAGAGATGGATAGAGGAATGGTTACCTCCCCAAATGAGCTAAAGCCACCAGAAGTGGGAGAAGAGCTGGACAGCTAAACTATGAAGTGTCCATGAGATGGGACACCACTGAGCAGAGGAGGGACATGATATGACATGATCTGACTTGATCTCACATTCTGCATGAGCCCCCCCTTTCCCCACAGCATTGAGTTTTAGAACGGCAGTTAACATATGCTCTTGGAGTACCCTCAGGGCTGATGTAAAATTAACCAAAATTGGAATACCTTTGCATTTTCAATAAACTGTTTCCAGTCATTTACCATTTCTGTTGCTTTTCCTCCATTCTTGATGTTCCAAGTTTTCATCTGGTATCATTTTTCATCTGTCTGAAGAACTTCCTTAGCAATTATTTTTGAGCATGTCCACTGGCAACAAATTCTCTTAGCTTTCTTTATTCTGATTCACAGAATGTTTTTATTTTAACCTTCATTCCTGAAGTGTATTTTTATTGGATATAGAATTCTGGAATGACAGTTCTTTTCTTTCAGCACTTGAAAATGTTGTGCCACTTTCTTTTACCTCCAGGGTTTCTGATGAGAAGTCCTCAGCATTGGAATTGTACCAGTATTGGAATTGTGCCACTATTGGAATTGTACCACTATTGGAATTGTGCCACTATAAGTGGCCAGGTATGGATTTCTTTGGGTTGATTCTGTTTGGGATTCATTGAATTTCTTGAATCTGTAGGTTTATGTCTTTCACCAAATTTGATAATTTTTCAGGCATTATTTCTTCAAGTTTTTTTTTTTTTTTTTTTTCCCCCAGCAATGCACTTTGTCTCCTTTCCTTCTGGGTTTCCAATGACTTAAATGTCAGACTTTTTGGTGCTGTGTGATAGGTCTCTAATTCTGTATTCACTATGGTTTTTTCTGTTTTTTAGATTAGGTCATGGTTATTTATCTATCCTTAAGTTCATTGACTCTTTCCTCTGTCACTCAGTTTTGCTAGTGAGTCCATCTCATGTGTTTTTACTTTGATTATGATTACATTTCTACATTCTAAAATTTCCATTTTGTTCTCTTTATATTTTCTATTTTCTTGCTAAGCCCTTCTATTCTTTCTGTTCATGTGAAGCAAATTCGCCCTTACTTTTGGATTATTTTTATTATAGCTGCTGTGAACTCTTTGTCAGATAATTCTAACTCTGTGTCATCTAAGCATTGGCATCTGTTGACTGCTTTTTCCCATGCAAGTTGAGGTTTGTCTTCTTTTTACGTGCCAAGTAATTTGAATTGCATCCTGGACATTTTGATTATTACATTATGAGACTTTGTGTCTTGCTTAAATTCTATGAAGAATGTTGTTATTTTTGTCTTAGCAGGCAGTGAACCTGGTTAAGCTCGGGCCTCACTTTCCAACCTGCCTTCTGTGGGCTGTGGTTCCAGTGTCAATTCTGTTTTCAAATTCAAAGTCTTTGCAGTGCTATTCAGTTCTGCCCCTATGTGCTTCCCCTAGTGGTTAGTCTGGGACCTGGGCAATGGTCTATCTGTTAGTGTTTCTCTGCTGTTGGGGATCAGATCCACATACATGCAGCTCAGGGAGGAGACCTGCAGCTCATAAACACCTTTATGCGGTCACTTCCCGTGAATCTCCTTCTCCACAATCTCTCTGTTAGTTGCCCACTCCTTGGGGCTCCCCTTTGCGGTTCTCTGGTCATAAAACTGGGCTTTGGTCACCCTACTCTGCTGTGCACCTCCCACAACCATACCACCTTCAAGTCCAAGCTGGAGGGAAAAAGTAAACTCACCACCAGTTTAATGGTACATCGAATTTGTGTCTTTTTCCCCAATCTGCCTACTACTATTTGCTCTTCAGCGTCCTTGCATAGCGTCTCGTGCAGTCTCTCCAGGTTTTATAGCTGCATTTCACTGGGAGAGACAGGGTCCAGTGTGCTTACTCCATCTTAACTAGAACCCGGACACAATAGAATGGTTTTACAGGACATTCTTCAATATGTGCCTCTGAAGATGTGCCTAAAGACTCATCTTAGAACTCAAACTCAGGTAAAGGTAGTTTCCTGATGAATTTTTACAGATTTGTTTTGTGAAACTGATAGTTCCCCCTTTTTACCCTGGTTACTGAAAAATTCAGAAAACATGATTTAGTTCACACAATCTAATTGCAGTGTCTGACACACAGGAAGTGCTTAGTAAACATTAGTCATCTCCATACCTGTCTATTTCTCCTCTTATCCCCCAAGAACTAAATGTTATACTCAATAAAAGAAATCTTTCTGAGTCTGTTTTTTAAAAAAAATTAATTTGACTCTTCCCATGCCTTTTATTACTTGACTTTCTCTTGCAGTTATGTGATAGTCATTTGGGGACTTATTTTCATCCTATTAATCTTTTACATTGCCTCAAATTCTGTTTGGAAGTAGTCAAGGCATAAATGAACAAATAGATGACAAAAATACTGTATTCATGGAATACTTCCTATTTCTAAAACTGCTTCTACACCTGTTTCCATATTTCATCCTAAACAATACCCCATATTAGTGAGGAAGAAAGGTAGCATGAGGCTCCTCATCAGAAAAGCCCAGCCCAGGCAGCACTGACTTGGGGATCCTCTGGGCTCCCCTCCCACTGAAACCGAGATGAATTATTCTCCATTTTTATCTTCTGTTGAATGTTATACCAAGATGAAAAGACGTTTTGAGAATTTCAGTGTCCTCTGGGACCCCATGCCCTAGGAACTCCCAGTCCAGAACATTCCCACCAGGCCCTCTCTTCTCAGACTGCCTCATCAGTGGCTAATGCCTGCCCTTGGGTTCCAGGGACCCCTAGAGAAACTGGAGGCCTGATGTCACTTGAGGGAACATGATACTAGTCTCTACTCCTTCCAATCTGACTTGGAATTAGGACTCATCTCCTGAGCAGGATCATCTTGTCCACTTGAGGGGGGCTTTCCACTCCTACTCCTGTCCATGAAGCCAAGTACCTCTTCGTGGGTTAGCACTGAAAGGTAGGCACAGAAACCACTTCAGCTGGCACACAGAAATACATCACTATGACCCTTCCCTGTTATTCAGCTGTATCCTGGATTCCTCCTTCAGCTCAGAAAGCGAGATGGAACCTAGCACTCAGGTGGGCCTCTCTTCTTCCCTCCCTCCCTCGCTTAATGACACTCAGGAGACAAAGCTTGCAGCCATTTCCCTCTGAGGGGGAGTCCACCCAAGGGCAACTTACTTGCCTTTGACAGTTCTAGGAAGTGACACTAATATGCAGGAGGCTAGGAAGAAGTGAGCACTCAGGAGGCTTCTTGAAAGGTCCCTTGCCCCCTTCCCAGGTCAACTTTAGCAGTCACACATTCCTGGGGCTTAGCTGAACTTGGACTAAGCTCACTGCCATGGTACTGGCATGTCTGAACATGGTCAAGGTCTACAGACCAGTACTAGGGTCAGGGATGACTCTGAGTGAGCCTGGGCCTGTCATTCCAGTGTCCTCAGCCCAATTCCTATGGATCACCACCTCAATTCCAAAGAGAGGCTGCGGAAGGGTACAGATATGGCAACTGTCCTTCACTCCTCCTTGTGTCCATACCCTTTGCAATGTGACTTTATAGCTCCTCCTTTCGAGAGGTGGACTCCTTCTCATCTCCTTGATTTTGGGCTGATTCTGTAACTTTCAGTGTAATAAGGCCAATCGAATCTAATACAAGTGATGTTTGCCAGTTCTGAGCCCAGGCCTTACGAGGCCTCACACACTTTTGCCCTTTGCTTGGGATTTCTGCCCCATCCACCTGAACAAGCCTGAGCTAGTCTACTAGAGGATAAGAGGACTGTTATTACCAACTCCGGCTCCCCAGTCTACTGGAGGATAAGAGACCTCTATATCCTCTTATCCTTCAGTAGGCTGGGGTGCCATGGCTGGTTAGCCCAGTTACCTCCCAACAGAGACCCCAGGCAGGTGAAAGAATCCAGTCAAGGTCAGCAAAGTTGACCCATGGCTTGCCACAGATACAAGAGGAAGCCCATCTAATTCCAGCCTGAATTGTCAACCTACAGAATCATAAGCAAAATAAATGTTTATTGTTTTAAGTCACTGAATTTTGGAGTCATTTTTTATGTAGTGCTAAATAGTCACTGCAGAGGCTGCTGAGCACTAAGAGAGCTATTTGTCTATCATTTCTTGGGATATTGGAGTACAAGGCTTTAGTAGTACCAGTCAGTTGACGGATGGAGACAGGAAGGGATGGGGATAGAGTGAGCAGCAGGATAAGGTTGTGTCTTGGGAGATGTTGCTGTGGACTCAGTACTCTCAAGTAGCAGGAGGAGCCAAAGGAGGAAGAGAATGTAGCAAACAGGAGCCCAGAGGAGTGGCTAGAGAAGCACTCTTAAAGCCATCTCAGGGACTTCCAGAAATATTTAGGAGAAAGATGAAAGGCTAGAGGTCTTATAGAGACAATGTGGTTGGAGCCAGAAAGACTATGTAATTTTAATATTACATCCAAGGCTACTCTGATTGAATTTTTTTTTAACCTCAAATTAGAGATTGTAACTTTCCAAAGCATATTAGAAATAGGAAGTTTTCGGCCAGGCACAGTGGCTCACACCTGTCATCCCAGCACTTTTGTAGGCCAAGGCAGGAGGATCCCGTAAGGTCAGGAATTTGAGACCAGCTTGGCCAACATAACAAGACCTCATCTCTAGAGAAAAATAAAATAAAACAGAAATAGAAAGTTTTAGCAAATTTGTTACACATGAATTCTTCCAAATAGTGAAAAAAAAAAATCAGTAGATTGTATTTACTTTATTCATCCTCGAAGGATTCTTTATTTCCAATTCTTTGGGGATAAGAAGAATAAAAATTGAGAAATGACTGCAAAGACTAGCAGCATTTATCACATATTCTTTGTACACATGAAGAAAGTGAAGAGCACACCAACAAATACTAAGTTACTGTGGCAAAGAAAGAAGTCTGGTGCTTACTTATATTGGGTTATCTTCTCCTTCCAGGCAAGTGTGAAGAGTACACGTCTTTGCTCACTCTCCTTGCCATAGAGAGAAGAAACATGACTAGTGGAGCCAATGCAGCAGTGAACAGCAGGGATCCTGTCATTTCTGAGCTGAAGCATTTCAGTGTTTGTATAGAACTCTCCACCATTCTTGCCTGCCACATGGACTGAGGAGGCTGTGTGTTCCAGATGGCAAAACCACGGAGTGGTGGTATCTCTGTCTGCGTGGATCACTGAGCCAGGCCATGAAGTGAAGCTGCCTTAGAAGTTACCCAGGCCTGCAGCAGGTATTGCACAAATATGAAACCAACTTCAATTGTGTCAGACTGCTGAAGTCTTGGCATTGCTTGTTACTGAAGCATTGCCTGGCCTAGTCTGACTAATACAGTATTGAAAAGCTGACATCCGGCCAGGTGCGGTGGCTCACGCCTGTAATCCCAGCACTTTGGGAGGCCGAGGCAGGCAGATCACAAGGTCAGGAGATCAAGACCATTCTGGCTAACTTGGTGAAATCCCGTCTCTACTAAAAATACAAAAAATTCGCTGGGCGTGGTGGCGGGCACCTGTAGTCCCAGCTGCTCGGGAGACTGAGGCAGGAGAATGGCGTGAACCCGGGAGGCGGAGCTTGCAGTGAGCCGAGATCACGCCACTGCACTCCAGCCTCCAGCCTGGGTGACAGAGCGAGACTCCGTCTCAAAAAAAAAGAAAAGCTGACATCTGATTAAAAAAAACTATCAATGTTGCAAATACATTACAAAAATGAGGAAAAATTGTTGTGCTGTTGTTCAGTGCAGATTTTACATGGTCTAATTTTTGGCAAGCAAGATCTAGTGTTCAGAGGAGCATCCAAAAAATTTTGTGAGCATGCACATGATAATGGAAATTTTATCCATTTGGCAGAAGCCACAGCCAGATTTGATAATATTATGGTAGAATGTTTCTGCATAATATAAATGTTGACACTAAATAATATTGCACCTATTTTGAGAATGAAATACAAAACTAATTAAAATTGTAGCAGATGCAGTGAGTGAAATAGTCTGAATAAGGTAAAAAGAGCTAACTATTATTCATTATTTTGGCTACAACCTTGATGTGTTTGAGACACAACTCCTGACGGATATAGAACAGATAACTTTTTTTGTTGTTGTTGGATTTGTGGATTCTCAAAATGCAAATATTTCCATATGCAAACATATTGGGAATTTTTTTTCTCCAGCAAATGGCACAACTGGGGAAGGATTATAAACAATGTTAGTAAACCACTTACAAAACTAATCAAGAATAAAATAATTTGAAGCACCTTGAATATCACAATGTTGCAAATATGCATGGAAAACAGGACAGAATGAAACAGATGATTCTAAGAAATGATTCTAGTTCATTTTCTTTCTTGACTAGATATTTTAATCTTAGTAGAGAATGGTGCAGGAAAAATCTCTTCTGACACCACTGAATTTTTTTTTACCATCCAGATCTATACAACTGCCTTTCAGCTTCAGTGAAATGTTGTGTATTAAAAACACATTTACCAAACATAAATTTGAAACACTGTCAAATGCATGATGGGAGAGTTGAGTTTATGCCATTATGGCACTAAAAACTCAATTAGAGACCCTATCCAATTCTTCAGAAAATTTTGATATATTAATAAAGACAAGGATTATAAAATTCAAGCCAAAGGTAAGCTCTCAAAAACATCCGCTGTTAAGTGTATTTGCTCAGGACTCATTTGGGAAGATGTTTTAAGTAAAATTAATGCTACGTATATCCAAAATAATACAGGAGCTGAAATTCAACATATTGCCCTAAGAAGCATCCAAAGCAATTGTGTATCTGCAGATGTTTATTGTGTCGACTGGGAGATGGGGTGAGAGTGGAGGCTTTTCTTCCTGTTGAAAGAAGAAAGAAGGTTGTTGGCATCTGGACTCATGGTAAGAGGGGTGGTTGACGCCATGGCTTGGGAGGAGGCAGCCTGCCCTGCAGCATGGTAGGCAGCAGACCAACCAGGAGTGGTCCCTGGTGAAGGGCCTCTGCCACTGAGATCCTGGAATTTTCATGTCTGCTGGCCAGTGTCCAGTGATCTTTTCTGCGTGGATGTTCTGCCAATCCAGGCCTTCAGTAAAACTTTGTCAAACTTCACAGCCTCTACTTAGGTCCAGACTCAAACTCCCACTGCCTAGGAGGCAGTGATTGGGCGGCAAGACAGAATGAGAGATGCAGTAAGAACATCTGGCTGAAGTGACAAGCAGCCATGCTGCCTGCTGGTGTGCAGTTCTGATGACAACCAAGGCAACTTCATACATGACTACACAAAGTTAATTTAACATGTTTGACTCTGCCATTTCATCCTAGTACCATAGATAAGATTTTTTGAGTAATTACTATGTACCAGGCCCTATTCTAAACTCTTTGTGAATATTAATTAATTTAATCCTTGAAGCCATCTCACTATTGTGCCCATTTTACAGATTAGGAAACTAAGGCCCAAAGAGGTTACACTAATTACCTAAGGTCAAATTAATGACAGAGTCTGGCTCCAGAGTCCACACTTTTAACCAGAGTGCAACGGAATCTGAATGTTACCCTTATAACCAAAGAGTTCACAATAGTGTTCTGAGTTTTACTCCTAGAAAAGAAACACACGCACACAGTCTCCCATCCCTCTGTCCCCAGATAAATCCAAAATCTGCTGCCAGCTTACAGTGAGGTTGAAACTGCTTCTGGACCAACCGTGGTGGCTCATGCTTGTAATCTCAGCACTTTGGGAGGCTGAGGTGGGAGGATTGCTTGAGTCCAGGAGTTCAAAACCAGCCTGGGTGACATGATGAAATCCTGTCTCTACAAAAAATACAAAAATTAGCTGGGTGAGGGGGTGGATGGCACATGCTTGTGGTCCCAGCTACTTGAAAGGCTGAGGTGGAAAGACCACTTGAGCCCAGGAGGTCAAGGCTGCAATGAGCCATGATCACGGCACCGCACTCCAGCCTGGGCAACAGAGTGAGACCTTGTCTCAAAAAAGAAAAGAAAAGAAAGGAAATAAAATAAAAAGAAAAGAAAAGAACTGCTTCAGATTATCCAGATTATCAAAGTTTCAGGAATGCTGATGTTCAGCCTAGAATCTGCTTCTGCTCATTTGTCTCTGACGTGGTTTGCCTCTGTGTCCCCACCCAAATCTCAAATTGAATTGTAATCCCCACATGTTGAAGGAGGGGCCTGGAGGAAGATGATTGGATCCTGGGGTTGGTTTCTCCCATGCTGTTCTCATGATAGTGAGTGAGCTCTCACAAGATCCGATGGTTTAAAAGTGTGTGGCAGTTACCCCCTTGTTCTCTGTGTCTCCTGCTCCACCACAGGAAGACGTGCCAGCTTCCCCTCCACCTTCTACCATGACTGAAAATTTCCTGAGGCCTCCTAACCATGCTTCCTGCACAGCCTGTGGATCTGTGAGTCAATTAAACCTCTTTTTTTTTTCATAAATAACCCAGTCTCAAATAGTTCTGTATAGCTGTGTGAGAATGGACTAATACAGCGTATCAAGCAGGCTGTGGGCTTCCCTCTCTCTTAGCGTGGACTAAGAGCAGGTCAATGCCCCACACTGGCAGGAAAACCTGCTGCCACCCCTCAGCAGAGAGAGAAGGGCATTGCGTGCCTGGGAAACTGAGCAGGAAAACTTTCACTCTTACAATGGTTGGGGTGGACGGGGAATATTTGTTCCCAGATCCGAGGCCATGCAGCAGCTACTTGGGAAGGAAAGAGTGACCCTCCCATTCCTACCCAAAGCTTTGGCTACATCCTAGGGCATGACTTGCCAAAGTCAAGGAACATCAAAGTTATGGTGACCAACTTCTCCTAGTTTCCCACAACTTTCCCCCTTTAGCTGTGAAAGCCCGTATCCTGGTAACCCCTCAGTCCGAGCAAACTGGAACAGAGGGCATCATGATCAAAGATGAAATCAAGGAAAACCCTTTCCACTCTAGCCTCAAATATGGAAAGCCAAAACCCCCAATTCTCCCATCTCATGGAAGCCAGGAGATCCCAAACCCTCACCATCAGATTACAGGCTGCGCCTCGCCGCTCTTAGTCCTAGGGAACTCGACATCTCCTCAGAGCTCTGAGATGAGGCATTGAGGACACAGACCTTGCATTCCATCTGCATGCTCCCATCTCCCCCGAGGCTGCCAAAAATTGGACACTGGGAGATGGAGATGCTTGGCAGCTGGAGTCACTCCTAGCCTCGGGCAAATTTTCCAGGCTTTTACATCTTTGAAGGAGATGGCAATATTCCCCATTTCTTCCAGATCCACACTGCCTGGGGTCAGAGATGCAGGGAGCTGGCCAAAACGCCTTTCTCTGTGATAAAGAAGCCACAGCGTTAAATCCCGTGAGTTCATCAATAGGTAACAAAATATTTTGCATGATTTGGCCTTGACTGAAAGGAAATTGTGAAACCTGCAAGGTGCTCTCTGTTCCTAGTGTGGACTCCCCAAAGAGGTTCTGGTCCCAAGCATGGCTACAGACATTCACTGCATGTAATCCAGACCTCATCTAATGCTATAAGTAAATAAACTCTGAATATTCAGAGAACAAATCACCAGTCCATCAAAATCCTTGGGGTAAATTAGTTCAGAAGACTGGACTAGAGACACACTCTGTGACTCACCCCCACCCAGAGTAAATAAGGGAAGATTAAGCACAACTTGATTGAATCATGCTGAAGTTTGGCATAACACAACAAACAGATCAGCCTGAAATCTCACATTAGGAACACATAATCTCATAAAATTTATGACTGTTATTGCTCACCACATATGTTTCTGGGTTACTGTGTGCCGAGCTTCAAGCAAACTTCATTGCTGGGGTCTTGAGGGGGCTGCCTGCTGATCCATAGCGTATTTCAAGAAAGAAGCCACATTCCCAGTTGACACTCTTTGGCATGAGTTTCCATGTGGCCTGGCCATGGCAGGGAAGGAGACTGGAGGGGGGATCTTGGCAGTGGGAAGGGGGTTTTGTGCCATGCCCCAAGTGGGCCCCTTGGCAAGGTCTCCTTGAGATGCTGAAGGGAAGACTGGCAGGCAAATCTTTTCTATCTCTCTTAGCCTCAGTTTCCTTATTTGCAAAATAAGGGGTAAAATTAGACGATCTCTGAGGTCTTTTCAAGAAGATCAAGGGAGTGATTCATTTAAAGAAAATTCATCTAAAGAGAATGAATTGCTAATCTACCGCCCTCCATCTCCAAAAGGAAGCCAGAGCAAGAACTGGCCACTATGTCACCAACTGAGAGCAGTAGAGAATGGTGTGTGGCTTACAGGAGGCCATGGAATGCCAGCCCTGAGATCTGGGAGGAAAGGAGAGACAGCCACGTGCTTCAGGAGGGTCACCCTCAATTGCTGCCCAGAACTAAAACAGAGTTCAGAAGTGTTTGCAAACTTGTATCACCACTCCACCTTCCACTGCCCATTGATCGAGGCCCCTTTCCCCTCTGAGCCCAAACGCAACCTCATGATTCTTCTTGACAGAAGCTGCTACCCAACCATCAGATCCTGGTGGTGAGCAAGAGCTGCTTTCCAACCCAAATGATGCTTAGACTCCCTCCAGGCCCATGCTCAGGGATTCCAGGTCTGACTGTAGAGACTCCAGAATGCGGAGTCAGTGAGAAGCCAGAGCCCCGAGAGAGGGAGCCAATTCCCTGGAGTGAAGGGCCATCGTTTGCAGGAGATGGTTGCTGAAGTCCAAGTCCAGGGATTCCATAATGAAAGGAAGACGAAGCCCGTGAGCCCTGGATTCATTTATTGAAGCCCAGAGCAAAGCAACATACTCCCAGGCCCCAAGGCTGTGCCCCCAAGTGTCATCACAAGGGAACACATGTGTAGCAGAGGCAGGTGACATGTAGACACAGCAGGTGCCTGCCACGCTGAGGTTTGTGCCTTCCTGCACCCATCTGGGCTCTGCCCTGAACGTCTCAGCTCAACAATCTCTCTCACGCAGATCCCTGCCTTCCCTGCCAACAGCCAAGGTCTAACCCTTCTGACCCTCGGGCCCTGTTCCAGGCTTTTCCTGTTCCATTTCCAGCACTGCTAGCTCCATCCAGAAAGTTTTGAACAAAAGAGCAACATTTTTTTTTTCTGGCTTGTTCATTTTCATTATGATTTTCACAGCCAATTCCAGTAAATCTGCTACAATAAAAGTCCCTATTCATCATCCATGTTCTTCTAAATAATCTTAGATTTGATTTGAAGTCTACTTCAGTTAATATTTTACCTTTTTTCAAAAAAATAGTTTTGTTGCTTTTTCCTGATTGTAACTCAGATATCAGCTGAGGACTGCCCTGCCCCTCAACATCTGTGAAATGTCCTGTTGCAGACTGTATTTTCCAAATAAGGCCACAACATTACTTTCCATCCCATATGCTCATTCCAGAACTTTGCGACTCCTCCATTGAGAGATGGCGGCTGTGTCATCTCCCCTTGAATCTGGGTGGGCCTTTTGACTGCTTCAACTGATAGAGTGCATGTAATTGACTGTGCAACTTCCAAAATGTGAGTCAGGAAGGCCACACAGCTTCCACCTGGCTCTCTCTCTCTCAGGACACACACCTTAGGAGCCATGGACAGCCACGTAAGAAGTCCAGCCCCCTGAAGATGCCCGGCTGCCAGCACCATGCAGAGACCACATAGAGATGGAGAGAAATTGCAAGAAGCCCCAGTTGCTCCAGCTCCAGCTGCCTGAGCCTTTCCAGCCCAGACACCAGACATGTGGATGGGGAAGGCTTTGCTGGGACTCCAGCTTCAGTCGCAGGAGAGACCCCAAGCAAGAGCCACCCAGCAGAGCCCAGTCAACCCCCAGCACCTGGAGAGATATAAATGATTATTGTTGTTTGATGCCAATAAGTTTGAAGTGGTTTTTTAGTGTAGCAATGGATAACAGGGACAATTTGGCTGAAGTTCAAGCAATTCTGTCCTGTGGAACTCACAAGGCTTTCCAAGGCTTCTGCGGATTCCTGGAAAAACAGAATGGATTGTTCATTTGTGGATTATATGTGTTCAGATGCTGCCTCTGTCCGACCCCACACAGCATGTGAAATGTGACCCCAATTTCATGTCCCATAACAGTCACTCACACCAAGCATCTGAGTGGGTAGTAGACCATGTGGGAGATTTAAGATCATGTAGCCGACCACATGGGTTTTTGTCAACTTGCTACCTCTTCTCCCCTCCCTCTTCCCAGGCTCATCTCCTCTCAGGTTGCTCTGGGAACCCACATTCTTCTCCCTCTACTATGAAGAGCAATTAAAGTTCCCTCAAGTGCCTAGTCCCAAACTTCCACACTCAAGCACATCAAGAATCCAGCCTTTACTGGAGCCAATTGAGGTTATAGATGAGCAATTATTCTTGTGTGCATTCATTGTAAAAAAAATTCAAGGAACACCCAGAAAAATAAAAGAAGAAAGTAAAAATTACCCCCAAATCCCACTATCCAGTGATAAGCACTACTAATGTTTGGTAAACATCCTATCAGTATACAATTTTACATATATAAGATTATACTATCCTTGCTGCTCTATGCTTCCCCAGGTATAATTGGTATTAATAACAGCTTTACCATTTGTTTAGCACCTACTAAGTACTTAGCAATTATATAAAGGTAGCATCCTCAGTGCATCATTATCTTCTTTTTCCTAAGGGATTTTGGGGAGAGTCAGAGCAGGGACCTGAACCCAGACCCTCCCAACCATAAGGCCGGTGCACTTGCCACTAAATCATTCAGCCATAGCGGAATCTTTCCCCCAGACCTGCATATCACTGTGGAGATACTATCCTGGCCTGCATATCTTGAGCCAGGTCTAGCATCCTAACACATTCCTGTGCCCTTTTACAGAGAGTCCAAGGGATCAGAGCTCCCAGGAGTCTGTGTTTGGCTTGTTCCTGGTGAGGCTGAGTTTCTAGAAGGAAGTGAAAGTCTGGGCCCCACAGGAGAAACAGGGAGGGTTCTGTGTCCTCAGTATAGCAGAGCAAAGCCAGATAGGAGCTCTCCTCTGCCTCCGTGTCTGCGGGACGGAGGGGCCCTGCTGTCCTGGGAGTCTGGGGTGGTCTCCCATGAGTTCAGCATGAACCATCTGCCTCTTCCTCCCAGGGAGTGTTTGTCCCAACTCCTGAGGGCCTCATCTGTGCAGGGCCCGCCAGGCGAGGAGGACATGTCTTAGGAACAGGCTGTGCTTGTTCCCTCAGCCCTAGAAGAGACTCTGCCAGGTGGCACTTGCCCTTCCCTGGGGAGGAGTCTGCAGTATATTCTCTGTCAACCTTTACTGATGAGCACATGTTCCAAGCAGAGCTCCAGGGGACTAGCATCTGCTCTGACCCCTTCCAGAGAAACCCTGGGTGAGAGGCTGAGAGAGGAGATCCCACAATGGGGGCACCGCAGCCCCGGAAGAGGAGGAGCAGCCTCTGGGGAGGGCCTGACCTTTCCTTTGATGACTTTCTTGGGCCTTGCACTAATTGTGAAGAAGTAAAAAGTGAGTTATTAGTCTCCAGCTATTCCCACAGATGCTGACATTTGAGGGAGGCCAAGGGCAGCGGACTCCTCCCCACCACACAACCACACTTACAGCCGTCCACTTGAAGGTGGGCCTGACTTGCAGGAGGTCCCCTTTGACTTCAGAGACTCAGACACCCCCAGCTCAGGGTAGGCGTTTAGAAGGCTGTGAGTCCAAAAGCCCCAGACTTGAGTTCTGGCTGCCACTTATTTACTTGAACCCAGGAAAATTTGCTTAACTCCTCTGAGCCTGGGCTTCCCCATCATCTTAGTTTTGTTTCCCCCATAGAAGTACCCCCTAAGATGGGGGTTCTGTTGCTGGTGTTTTAATTGGGAGGTGATCCCAGGAAGCTCCAGCAGGGGAGCAGGTAAGGAAGGGAAGTAAGCCAGTGAAAGATCATTGTCAAGCCAGTGACAAAACAGAAGCTTAATCCTGCTGGGGAACTCTTAGAGGCAGTGGAGAATACATGTCCTGGAATTATCCCCCATTTCCCTAACCCCAGGGCGAAGGAGCTGGCATATTGATCCACCAATTCCCACCAGTCATTGTTTAAAGGCTGACCCTGGGGAGGGGGTCAGGGATCATACCTGTGTCCCTCTGACCTACCCTATGCCCAGGTAGAGCAGGTTCCAGCCACCAGAGACAGCCTCAGGCAGAGTCACACACTGCTCTTGCACACTACTTTTGTTACAAAGTAGACTGGGTGCTATGGGCAACCAAGGACATGTCTTCATCCTCCAAACCTCCAGTGCCCTCCAGTGCTGTGGTAAGTGCCAAGAGGATATGGTGGGACACCCTCAGCCTCTGCTACCACTACCTCTAAAACAAGAGAAATGACACTGGCTGCTTAGGATGGCTGTGGGGAAATATGCAGATTTTGTTTTATTTGATTTGTTTCAGCAGGCAGTTGACTTGGTTGAACTCTTACTGCATATTCTGTCTCCTGGGTGGCAGCTCAAATCCCCACAAATGCATCATTCAGAGGTCAGCCCGAGATTGAGGCAGAGTTTATGCCCTGAATTTAGTGCTTATCCTCTTTTGATCAGTCTTTTCAACTACATCGCCTCCATTTACAGTGAATATAGATTCCTCAAACCCTGTCCTTTTGCCAGAAAAACTATATGCTGTCTCTCAGAGTTCTATTCTAGCCTCTCTCCACGGGACATGTTCCTGCTGGCTTTTTAAAAGTTGACCGTGGGGTAGGTGCAGTGGTTCATGCCTGTAATCTCAGAACTTTGGGAGACTGAGGCAGGAATATCACTTGAGGCTGGGAGTTCAAGACTAGCTTGGACAACACAGCGAGACTCCATCTCTACAAACAATAAAAAATTAGCCAAGTATGGTGGTGTATGCCTGTAGTCCCAGCTACTTGGAAGGCTGAGGTGGGAGGATTGCTTGAGTCTGGGAGGTCAAGGCTGCAATGAGCCATGATCACACCACTGTACTCCAGCCTGGGCAACAGAGTGAGACCTTGTCTCAAAAATAAATCAATAAAATAAAAGTTGACTGTAGGTTACCATTCTGCTTAACAATAAGCTGAATGAATAAGCACACAATAACTAGGGTTGAGAGAGTCAATTGAATAAAACCCACAATCAAGTTAAGGACCAGTCCTGAATACAGATAACCTATCTCATTGTGCAATCATGTCTCCAATCACATGACTGAACTTCAGTTTGGGTGAAAAAAAGGCCCTTGTAGCTATGTAGCCTTTTATTATTTCTGTAATGAATCTGGCCTATTTGACCCCAGAGATATCAATATTCCAAAGTTCCTGTTCTTGCCCCAGTGTTCTCATATAGGACCTCTTGTCCCCAGAAAGTCTACTAATCCCCATAGCCCTATCCCACCCTCTCTCACTCAGCTAAAATTTTCTGATAATCCACTTCTGATGGTGCCTCTAGGAGAGGGGTGACAATTTTGGATGAGTGGGGAGATGTCACTTTTCCAGATTGTTCTGAGGATTAAATAAGTTAATACATATAAAGTGCTTAGGACTTGACTTGCCCATAGGCACATAGTAAGCCCTTGATAAACGGTGGTGGTGGTAATATTGTTATTATCTTATTATCGTTCTCTCTTCTTAGTTGTAAATGTCATAAGCACAGAGTAGGAACTCAGTCACTGTGTGTAGAATACAACTTAATTGGAAAGATGCCCTCTGTCATGGCCTAGAACCTAGACACCTCAGAGCCTAATTAGCAGTGGGTCAGGAAATACAGATGCCTCCCCTGAAATGGTGAGACTAAGGTATATTAGTCCATTTTCATGCTGCTGATAAAGACATACCTGAAACTGGGCAATTTACAAAAGAAAGAGGTTTAATGGACTTACAGTTCCACATAGCTGGGGAAACCTCACAATCATGGCAGAAGACAAAGAAGAGCAAGTCACATCTTACATGGATGGCAGCAGGCAAAGAGAGAGAGCTTGTGCATTGGAACTCCTCTTTTTAAAACCATCAGCTCTCATGAGACTTATTCACTACCATGGGAACAGCATGGGAAAGACTTGCCCCCATGATTCAATTACCTCTCATTGTGTCCCTCCCACAACACATGGAAATTCAACATGAGATTTCAGTGGGGACACAGGCAAACCATATCATAAGGTGACCCAGGTCAGTGTCACCTCCACCAGGAGGACTCCTTTTCCATCTGAATTTGGTACCCTCCTTTATGTTCCCATTGCACACTACTCTTGTTCCAAAGTAGACTGGGTGCTATGGGCAATCAAGGATGCATCTTTATTCTCCAAACCTCCAGGGCCTGACACATGATAAAAGTCTAGTAAGTATTTGCTAACTGAATATTGGCTTACTTACCTTCCCCCAGGCATTTTATTTTATTATTTCATTTTATTTATTTTGGCTTCCATTTTAGGTTCAGGGGTACACGTGCCGGTGTGTTACATGTAAATTGTGTGTTGCTGGCATTTGGTGTACAAATGATCTCATCACCCAGGTAGTAAGCATAGTACCCAATCATTTTTCAACCCTTCCCCTACTCCCAACCTCCCCCCTCTACGGGTCCCAAGTGTCTACTGTTCCCAGCTTTGTGTCTGCCCCCACACATTGTAATGTCTAGCTAGCACAGTACCTGCCCCTAGTAGAGACTTACAGGTTTATTAAGTGTATGAAGGGCATAGATTTCCTTCATTACATGCAAGTGAAAGAAACATACTTTTTCCTTCTAAATCTAGTTAAATCTGGCTCTAGCCCTCACATGCCTGACTGAGAGCTGTCTGATACATTGAATCAGTAACCCCCAATTCTAATCCCTTATCTGCGCCTACCATAGAGGCTGGAGAAGCTACAATGCACTTTTTTCCCAGCATCCTTTGCAGTTAGGAGTGGTTGGGAGACACAGTATAGGCTGATGAGAAGCAAGACATTTGCTGGCAATGTCCTTACTTTCTTTCTTCTGTGCGATATACAGACATATGTCTGGGGGTACAGCAGCCCCCTTGAAAACATGAGGAGACAGTGTGAGGAAAAGACTGAGACAGTTACCCGCGAGCAAGCCTTGATGTCCCTGAGTCATGAACCAGTGCCTCCAGACATCTGCCTGCAGGCTATTGGCTAAAGGCACTCCAGTTAGTGTTCTGAATTTCACTCCTCACTGAAACTAGATGGGGTACCTCTCTTTCCAGAGGATCCTGAGGAGGGGTAAATAAGAGATGTTGATCCAGTTATCCTGCCACAAATGAATGGAAACATCTTGCTCAGGTCGTTTAAGTCCAGAATTAAGCACGGAATTTCCCTTCCGTAAAAAAAGTAAGTTGGACCAGGTGATGGCAAAGGTTCTCGCCCTGGAGTCCAGGCTGGAAGAGGCAGCCACAGTGGTGACACCCTGTGATCCCCACCCTTCCTGACTCAAGCTGAGCTTGCTAAGAGAGTGCAAGGCTCAAACAGAGAGTGTACCAGGCTATTCCTACGTTCTTCACCAACCTGCGAGCAAAGGGAGCACCAGACAGGGAGGGAGTGAGGATACACCGAGCAGAGTCACTGGGACTGGAGGAGGCCAAACATCATGCGTAAGTCATCAGGCAGGTGTTGACTTGACTTGAAAGCCAAAGACTCAGAGAGCTGTAAAGTTTAGAGCTGACGAGTGGACTGCCATGAATGTGAGTGTAGTGGAGAGAGGGTGGGGATATTTATGGAGCTGATTCTGGAGACCATAACAGTAGCTGATGAGGAAGAGCTGTCTTCCTCTTAACCTGCTGTAGATTTGAAATTCCGGGAGGAGCTCACCTTCTAGCACACTCAGATGTTTGCGTGTGCATATATACGTGTGTGTGTGTGTGCATGCATAGTATGACTGCTGGCCCCTTAGCCTCCAGGCTGATTGAGGGAAAAGCTTTATGCTGTTACATCTCAACATCAGTGGGCTTCAGAATCTCTAAACGGAACCTGCAATCTCTTGGATATGGGGGAAGAAAGGAAGCAACTAAGCCCTTGGCACGGGTCGGGCATTGTGCTGGCACCTGCATGTCCATTGCACTCACAGTGAGCCTGCAAGGTAGAGATGATCAAACCCACTTCATTGGCTTTGCAGAGAGCACTTGATGAGACCAGAACTCACCACTGGCAGGGCCGCTCCCCTGAGCTTCCACATTTCCTGCTTGCACAGCTTAGATCTGTGTGGCTATGTGCAGGTGACCCAGCCTTTAAGAACCTCAATTTGCCATTTGGAAAAAGGGAGCAGTTTGGAGTTGCAGGCCCAGATGATGATTCCCCTTCTCCTTGGTCCTCAGTGTTATAGTGAGGATGGAATTAAATAACATTTGTGAATTCTTATAAAATTGTGAAGTGCCATGACGATGAAAGGCTTATAATTATTTTCTACAACAACAATAATAAGCTAAATTTGATTCTGGCATAAAAATGCAATAGCTAAGATTCAGTGATGTAGAACAGATCGATTTGGGGAAATTTATACTTCATATGCATTTCACAAGCTAGTGAAAGTGCGCATTGCCATGGCCATGAGAAAGACCAGGAGAAGAGAAAGGCTCATAAATTCAGCAAGTCTACCCAATTTCAGTTCACTCAAATGCACAACAATTTATTCTCAAATACTCTGCTGGGCTTAAGGAAAGACTCAATGATTACAATATACTCTTAAAGCCTTTAAGAGAGTTTAAGCAATCATTTGTATTCTAAATAGGCCTTCCTGACACATCCTCCTTAAAATGTTAGATCAGAAAAAGAATTCAAAGCCAGAGGCTGGCTGGCAGCGCTCCTGCTGTTCTATCAAGTTGACTGTGGGTTCCCATTCTGCTTAGACAATAGGCTGGATAAATGAGCATGCATAGCCAGAGCCTGGGAATCTAATCAAACGAAACCTTCCATTAAATTAATCTGACACAGCTTTGGCCATTTTTCTGGACTAGTTCTGGATTCAGATACTCTATCCTATTATCCAGCTGTATCTCCTACCATGTGACCCAATTTTGAGTTTGAAAGAAAACATCCCTGTTGCTATGTGGTCTTCTACTCTTTCTGTGATTCAGCTTACCTTGTTTAAATCTCATGAACACCCCGACCTCACACTCCTCTACTTGCCTCTCTCTTATCACACAGGATCTCTCATCCCGAAATTGTCTCCTCAGCCTCATGTTCCAGTCCACTCAGCTGAAGCTTTCCCAAAATCCTCTGCTGATGATGCCCTTTGGAGGACGCTGATTATTTTGGGTGAGGAGAGATGCCACGTCTTGTAGCATCTAAAGTCACCAGCCCATGAGATGCGAGAGCAGTGCTGAGCTCCATACAGAGATAGAAGAAGGGTGTCTCCCACGTTTAGTCCATGAGCCTCAAAGCACCTCTGCTTATACCAGTGTCCTCAACCTCCTCATAACAGCAGCCCCTCTGACTTACCTTCTAAGCCTTCTGTCTGCAAGAGGACTGTGAAGGACTGACCCTCTGCCATTCCCTTCATCCTTCAGTCTCTACTTCTCTTCCTTCCCAAGGCAACTCTACCATCAATGTCTTCCATGTTCTCTGGCCAGCAAAGGCTCTGTGCCCAGAGTTCCACAGATGGGCTATCAGTTCAACCAAAAGCAAGCCTTGCATCTCTTTGAATCCCACTTTGGACCCAGCTACCACACCTTGCAATGTGAATTTTGCAATGTGAATTTTCTAATTCCAGATTCTCTGTCCTGTTGTAACTTCTGTGTCAAACCATGTGTTTCCATTTTAAGGCTTGAAAAATATGATCAGCCTGGCTCTGGGGGCTTGCACTGCCCTTAAGTCCCTTCTGACTCATGCCCAGCTGTCTTAGAGCACAGAGCAGGCTCCTACACCTCCCCTGAGAGATGCCTTCTGGCCAGGCTGGGTGCTGGAAGGAAGACCTGTGCCTCTCAAATACCCTCGTTGGTCCCTTCCTCAGCCAGAAAGCGCCATGTGTCCAGGAAGAAAAAGTTGACCCCCTAGTCCAAGACCCAACAATCAAGTTTTGTTTAGGATATAAGGCCATTGAACTGGTCGTATTTATTTTCTCTGCACTAGTGTTTTCTAAGTTTTTCCACATTATTTCTAATTTGGGCTGTCAGAAAGGGGAAAATTAAAAACCAAGGATCTAGAGATAATGGAGTATCTTGGTGGTTACTGCACTAAAAACCAGCTGGCTAAAATGGGTTTGGAAGATCTTAGAAGGCAACCTGACTCAAACACTGTGCAAATCAAAATTGGTAGAGCCCACAGGCCAAGGTGCAGCTGAAACACTAAATGCACTCCCTCCCTCCCTAGTGAAAACACATATGGACTCATGTGGACGCTGTCCTCCCACCTTCATCTACTTCCGGAAATAGTGAAATAGAGAGATAGGAACTGCTCTTCGGATTGGAGAACCCCAGGCATTCCTAACATGTGGCCCTATCTGTTACCCTTTATCTATCTGCCTTGCTCAAAGCTGTATTTTCATGAGCACATGGTAAGGCCTTAACTATTATTTGTTGAATAAATGAAGGAAGGAGGAATAGGATAAAATACATGTCAGCTGACTCAGATGCTTTTTTGGAGAGTTAGATATACATGTACAAATGGGTAAATATATAAAGAAATAGATGAATAATTAAATTGGCACTAATTGGTATGGTTGATAGAACACTAACACCATCTCTCTTGTTGACAGTGTGTGATTGAATTAACAGTATTAAGTGTGTCTATGACATGACTCTCCCTGCTTTTTTCTATCATCCTCCTTACATCTTTCCTCACCTCCAGAAATTATCCCCTCCACAAACACACAGATTTGTGTGTCTACTAAAACAAAATCTTTCACAGATGGTACAGGTGCTAACAGAGAGAAGAAAGGGGAAGAGTGAATTCTAAGTGTTTCTTTTCACTTAATAATTTACCCTCAGAGCAATAGGAGTTTTGGTATAGCTCAAGGTCCTAAGACTGCGACTATAATTTCTAGCAGTGTATTCTTGAGAACAGCATGTCTTTATTGCAATGAATTATGTACTAGCTAAGCATCCATCACCACAGTCCAGAAAGTCTGACCAATTGGTTTCAATACTTAGATGAGGCTTATTTTCAACCAGACATGCCCACTTGTAAATGCCTACTAAGAGTAACCCACATAAATTTGAGTGTCCTCATGGCCTTTTCAGCTCTTGCATAGTCAAAAGAAATAAACATTCAACTCGTAAATCCTTGAGGGAAAATGAAGATTTGAAGATGGGTTTTTGGATGATATGGCCCAAGGATTTTGCATTGCTCTAACTGCTCTTCTCTTGGGAAGCCACTGGCCTGTGCTTTGAATTTAATGCAACAAAATCTATCACCTTGCAACTCTTCCAGAGCCAACAACTAGGCTGCACAACTTCCTTTTAGAAGTATGCAGGAAACATATTCACAGCAAAACATCTTCACTTAAGGCCAATGGGACCCCTCCCGACACTCTACATCTCCTCATTCAACCCAGCTTGTCCTTTCTTGTTCCCCTTTAGAGTGTGGAGCCTTGGGGATTTAAGGCAGTGGGGTCTGGTGCCCCTGCAGCCTGCCCTGCTCCTGCCACATCACTAACATCTGAGCACAGCATCCCGCCTCTTCAACCGAAGACTCCTTAGCGATATCCACAGACCACATTTCCTCCAAGTTACAAGCTAAAATGTTGTTTCTTGCCACAAATAAAACACAAGTTACTTACTCCAAAATTCAATGTGGCCGGGGGGATGACACTACCTCACTTATGCTGAGGCCTGAGAGATGCTTTATGTGTGACCAGCATCACTCCTTGAGGGACAAATCAAGGGGTACTAAGTCCTGGGCTGGATCTGAGGTGTCCCCTGAGTGGGACCAGGGGAGCTGCTCTCCCATTCATCTTGCTTCTCAGCTTAAGATACAGTGGCCCCGAAACCACCCCGCTGCCCTAGTTTAAACTCAAGTATTCCATCTCACTTGTAGAAGCTGCCATTTTGCCTCTTTTTTTCTTTGGGCTTGATTAGCCACATCAACACAGGGAATTCAAAAGGCCCCTCCAGTTTAAAATCAGCTCTCAAATTGCACAGCCACTCTTTGCCAAAAGTTGCTGATCTGTCTCCCGCAAGGATTGATCCAAGTGCTTCTCATTATCCAAGCTAGCTTCGATTGCTCCCGTGGTGCTGCCTGCAGTAGTAGTCCCTCCTACCACAACACAGGAAAACATTTGTGCCAGTAACAGATTCCTACTTGTGAATTAAATACATAAATCCTAGCTAACCTCCTCTCTACCCTCTACTGTCTCTAGGGCAGTGAGGTGGTTGGCCACTAGATCAGACATCTGGCCGCGTTAGAGTTGCAAACAGTCCCCATTGTTAAGGTCCTCATCTAACAACATCTTTCCTCTGCCTTTGCTGCATACCACCCCTGAAATCTTCAAATGGAGCTGCTAACACAGCTCAAAGCCCTTTTCTCTGGTTCCTTGCGTGGAACTTCCTGTGAATTTCTTATGTTTCTAGTAGCAATCAGCTTGTATAAACAGTTTCAAAGCCAACTTGATTGCCAACCTTACAGTAGCTGTTGTGCTCCAGGGGAGCTGGTCCCAGCTACAGTAGGGCAACAATGTGGATGAGTGCAACTATCCTTTTCATTGATCGCCTCATTCCTTGCACAAAGCTTCTGCTTCTTAGTTGCATATCTATTGGGATTGATGTGCTAATGTCCAATTTGCAATCTCAAGAGAGAAGGTTTTTGGTTTTTAGGTTATAAATGCTTTACTTTTTTAACATAGAAGAAGCTCAGTGGTGGACACGTATGTGGTCATTTGATGTTTTTATGACTAAACGTTAGAGTTCAGGCTCTCTCTCTTATAGAATGTAAATGTATCCCTACACATGCGTATGTAATTCTTATCAAAATTAAGCTTAGTTACTAAAAGAAGATTCGTTATCTGAACTTTCTTCTGTAATTTCTCACTTTCACCATCAAGCACTGGAGCATCTGGCCTCTCAGGAAAATCTGGGTCTAGTCCTTCTGATATCATTTTTTTTTTTTCGTTTTTGTTTTGAGACAGGATCTCACTCTGTCACCCAAGCTGGAGTGCAGTGGCGCAATCTTGGCTCATTGCAACCTCCACTTCCCAGGTCCAAGTGATTCTCCTGCCTCAGCGTCACAAGTAGCTGGGATTACAGGCGTGTGCCACCATGCCCAGTTATTTTTTGTATTTTTTGGTAGAGACAGGGTTTCACCATATTGGCCAGGCTGGTCTCGGACCCCTGAACTCAAGTGATCCATCTGCCTTGGCTTCCCAAAGTATTGGGATTACAGGCGCAAGCTACCACGCCAGGCCTAATTTTGTTTCTGATTGCCATTGCTGGTACACCTACTTGAACCATTTTGAGATCTCTGGCATATCTTGGATCCTTGACTACAGTTAAGCTGTTTCCTGCTGATCCCTCACTTTCCTGGGGTCCAGAGTCTTGTGTACTGTTCCGTAACTGCTCTGAAGTGGCTTCAGAAGGTGCTGAAGTCCATTTGTGATACCAGTGACACTTAAAGGAGATACTTCAACTGTGACATCATCTAGGTTAGAGATAGATGACAACTTTGTGTCTAAAATGTTGAGAGTTGTTTCAATTTGTTGGATACAAAGAGAAAGGTCTGCCAGTTTCTCCTCACAAACCATAGAAAAGCAGTTGAGGAACTGTACAGTGTGCACCACAAATTGGTTTAGAAAAGCCACAGTTCTTTTCTGTTGAAGAGTTGGCACCTTGGTCAGGTCATGCCTGATTCCATGAGAGGAAGCCCATCGTCATCCATCTTCTCGGTGGGCGGGAGCCCCAGAGTTCGCCCACAAACCCCTCCCAGATGGGGTCGCCCAAGCCAGTAATGGTGTGTTAAGAGGGAGTTTTCATAGGCATCCTCCATTTAACTGGTTCACAGGGCCCTATGTTTATTTGATTCCCTGAGTGGTGCTGAGACCTGAAAACCATATTCTTCTCTAAAAGAGTAATTTTGGCAACGCACAGTGGCTCTGGCCTGTAATCCCCACACTCTGGGATGCCAAGGCGGGTGGATCACTTGAGGCCAGGAGTTCTAGACCAGACTGGCCAACACGGTGAAACTCCGTCTCTACTAAAAATACAAAAGTTAGCCAGGCATAGTGGTACATGCCTGTATTCTTAGCTACTCAGGAGGCTGAGGTGGGAGAATTGCTTGAACCTGAGAGGTGGAGGTTGCGGTGAGCCAAGATCATGCCACTGCACTCCAGCCTGGGCGACAGAGCAAGACTCTGTCTCAAAAAAAATAATAATAAAATAAAATAAAAGAGTAATTTTGATATCAGAGTAGGGCCTACCGTTTCCTCTCAGGCTTTCCCATGCTATTCGGTGCTTGTAACTGACTCACCTACACTTGTTTGTATCACAATTCCAACAACTTGGCAATCCCAGAATTTGTCTCTGTGAGTCAGGTCATGATTATTATTTTAATCTAAGAAACATAAGATTGCATCTTAGGCAAAATCCCACTCATCCCTCCACCCCACAAATAGAACCTACACAAAACTGGGTCCATTTGTAGCTCTTTCCACATTGGGTTGCATGCTAAAGCATATTCAAATCCAACTCTGAAACAGTGGGGACCTTTTGTGACGTAAACTGGCTAGCTCTTCACCCAACCTGATTCCTCTTCCTCCCAGCCACACAGGTAGATAAATTTCCCAGCCTCCCTTGCAACTAGGATTGGTCATGTGACTGTGTTCTGACCAATGACATGCCAGTGGGTATGATGTGGGCCACTTCTGAGCCTAGACTACAAGAACATCTTGTATCCATCTCCACTCACTTTCTCCTTCTTCTGGCTTGATGTAGGTGAGCTCTGCACTATCGGAAGGATGTGTTGAAGATGGGGAGGAGCCCAGTCCCTGAATCATCACTTGTAGGAGAGATGCCCACTAATTTAGAACAAATATTTTGGACTCTACTGTGGTCTGAATGTGTCTCCCAAAATTCACATGTTGAAACTTAATGATCAATGTGATAAAGAGGTGGGGCTTTTAGGAGGTGATTAAATCATGAGGGTTGAACAAGAATGAATGGGATTAGGCTCTTATAAAAGGGCTCAGTAGAGTGAGTTCACTCTCTTCCACCCTTTCACCATATAAGGACACAACGTCTCTGCTTCTGGAGGATGCTGCAACAAGCTAACATCTTGGAAACAGACAGCAGCCCTCGCCAGATACCAGTCCTGCCAGAACCTTGATCTGGTACATCCCAGCTTCCAGAATGATGAGGAATTTCTGTTCTTTATAAATTGTCCAGTCTCGGGTATTTTATTATAGCAGCACAAATTAACTAAGATGGACTCTATGTGAATAAGAAGTGAAATTCTAGCACGTCTGAGCCACGATGCTTTTGTTTATGATAGCAGTCAGCATTACTTTATCTAAGACATTATGATGAGTGCTTTCCTGATGTGCCAGCACATCACGCAGAAAACCTTCTTAAAATTCTTCAGACATCTTCTCATCTTTTTCCCAACCACTCCATCTCTATTCCCTCCTAAGAGTCCGCTTCCCACTCATGGACGTGCCAGTAACCACAATTCTCTGAGAAATATAATCCCACTCTCATTCTGACCCCTGTTCTTCCGAGAGGCTGCCATCATCTTTACCCTGAAATGTGGGTAAATTTTAAAGCCGTCATCTGAACACGAAGTTTGCTTTAATAGGTTAAACATGTTCTCCAACAATTTTCTGTAGACCCAGTAAAAGTAAACTTCATCCTATTCCAAACTAAACTGAACAGATTATTTTTTGAAATTACAAAGTAATCTGATATAATTAAAATAATGTGGTATTGTTGTACAATGATTATTACAAAAGCATTATTTGTTCATCAGGGTAAGAGAGACTCTGCCATAGGAGACAGCCAGTCCCCCTCAAATCTCAGTGATGTGACCCAGCTGAATGCACAAAGTCTGCTTCAGGCCCCAGAGACTCCAGGGCACTTGTACTCCATGGGGTAGCTCAGAGATCCAGGCTGCTTTGACCTTGGGGCACCATCATGTCAACATGTGCTTCCACAGCAGAGGGAGAAAACACTGGAGCCTCTCACATGAACTGGGCCATTCAATGCTCTGGCCTATATGCAACTTGTCACCTCAGGTCACAGCTCATTGACTGGAGCAAGCCACATGGTTCCTCCAAACTTAAGAGGGGCCAGGGAAATGTTACCCTTCCATATGCCAAGAGGGGACTGAGAGCTGGATTTGGATGAGCAAGATGCACTAGAAGACTCTACCTTTGACATCTTTTATTTTGGTTTCTTAATATTTATACCTTAAACTTCTGGGAAGTCCAAATTTTCTCCAAAATGATCTTTTGTTTTAAAATTTTTTTTTTTTTTTTTTTGCTAAGTGATTTGGACTTTTCTTTCTAGCCCCAGCTAATTAGAATGAATGTAATGTAAGGAAACAAATTCCTTTAATATAAACAAGAGCAAGGGAAATTAGAACCCTAAGAGAGGACCGCTCCTTCTCTCAGGAGACACGCTCAGCCGGGCAGGCCTGGGAGGACAGTGCAGGTGGGAGAGGGCCAGGAGAGGAGGTGCTTCTAGCATTGTGTTCCCCACCTCTCCTCTTTCCAAATCACAGAGCTTTCTACCACGATAAAAATACCTAGAACCTCCGTCATTTTAGCAAGATTTAATTAAACTGCCCTAAATTAGAAAATCTAGTCATTGTTTGCATTCCTAGATGCCTATGTTTAGTTGAGTCACACGTAAGCAGAGAAATGAAAAATTAGCTTAATTTTTTGGCTGCAGGGAAGGGTGTGAATTGGCTTTTTGTCACTCGTGGGGAACATCTTGTGTCTTCCCTCAGCTGGGTTTCTCTGATGGGATTGCTTCTTCCCACCCTCCTGAAGGTCTCTAAGGACAAACTGCAGCTTGGCTCTGTCCTGGGGGAATCCTCCAGAGCCCACAGACAGACCAGCCAGATGGCAGAATCCAGGGGACTCCTCCTGAGAACAGCTGTGACCCTTCCAGACTTCTGAGTAACTGACAGCTGCTCCCAAGTGGGCCTAGAATGGAAAAGGGGGCTTCTCACATGTGGGCTCAGAGCAGAGCTGAGTGCTGGGGAGGTATTCAGGAACCTCCTGTCTTGAAAAAATGACTCAGGGAAACTTCCAGAAACCCAGGGGTGGGGGAGTGGAAGGCTGTAGAGTAGCAGTAGATGCAATGTTTAAGAACACAGTTTCGGCCAGGCACGGTGGCTCACGCCTGTAATCCCAGTACTTTGGGAGGCCAAGGTGGGCAGATCATGAGGTCAGGAGTTTGAGACCAGCCTGGCCAGCATGGTGAAACCCTGTCTCTACTAAAAATACAAAAAATTAGCTAGGTGTGGTGGCAAACTACAGGTACTCAGGAGGCTGAGGCAGGAGAATTGCTTGAACCTGGGAGGCAGAGGTTGCAGTGAGCCGAGATGGCACCACTGCATTCCAGCCTGGGTGACAGAGTGAGACTCTGTCTCAATAAACAAACAAACACACACACACACACACAGTTTCTGGAGCCACCGTGTTTTGCCTTGAATCCTGGCTCTATTATTGGTGAGTTATGTAACCGTGAACATGGTACTCAACCTTTCTGTGCCTGTTTCCCCCTCAGATCATCCTAGCTGTGCCCCACCGTGTTGTTGTGATGATTAACCTAGTTACTAGATGTTAATCCTTATAACAGTGCCTTTCTTATACCAAGTGCCCAATAAATGCTAGCTTTTATTATTACAAAGAGGCCCTCCCAGCCAAGCATCTGCCTATCTCTAGGAACTTCCACTTGCTTTCCTGTGGTAGCACCCCAGGCATTCTTCCAGAATGCCTCACTGTTCAAGCAGTGGAGAGCTTTTAATTTAATTTAATTAATTAATTTTTTTAGAGACAGTGTCTCACTCTGTTGCCCAGGCTGGAGTGCAGTGGTGTAATTGTAGCTCACTGTAGCCTTGAACTCCTGGGCTTAAGCAATCAATCCTACTGCTTCAGCCTCTCCAGTAGCTGGGACTACAGGTGTGTACCACCACCCCCAGCTAATTAAAAGAAATTTTTTTGTAGAGATGAGGGTCTCATTATGTTGCCCAGGCTGGTCTTAAATTCCTGGTCTCAAATGATTTTCCGACCTTGGCCTCCCAAAATGCTGGGATTACAAGCATGAGTCACTGTATCCAGCCTTGATTTTATTTTGGTCCAGAAAGCTGATCACTTTGATGGACCAATCTTCAGGCAATGCCTGACCTGTGGGTAGGGAGAGCTACAAGCAGCGTGGTATCTCAGAAGCTATCCAGGGTTTGGGTCCAGCAACCAAGCTGTCATGGGGAACAGCCTAAAGCTGGAGAATCTTTCAGAAAACCCAGAGCCAACTCAGGCCCTGGAAGTAACCATGGAAACAGGAGCCCACAGAGGCATGCAGGGTGTGGGATAGGTACGTGGGTGGATGGATGGATGGATCGATGGGCGGCGGATGGGTAGGTGGGTGGGCAGGTGTCACTTTCACAGCAGAAGGGCGAGGGCTGGGGCAGCAGCTGTGAGCACCTCTGAGCTGAAGGAGGTTTGGGAGCTTGGAATGTGTCCTAGGGTGGACAGCTGGGCATGATAAAGACAAACAGACCAGGACAGAAAGGGATCTTACCCTGAGAGATTTCTCACAACTTCCCAGCCTAGGAAAGGAGTAGGGGTCACGGGAGGAGGAGTGGGGTGGGTTTTTGGAGCAGCGTCCTTGAGCTTCCACTCCACGTCTAGGTGAATTCTGCCTCATCTAGACCCTTGCATGTTATGACTCCCCTTGCCTTCTCCCTCCCATCTACACCAGCCAGGCTTTTCCAAGCCCTCTGTGCTCCACTCTGCCACAACCTGCAGACAAAGACATGCAGTTAGTGCATTTAGAGCAGTAACCTCCCACCAGCCTTGGTGACTGCATGGTGTTGTGTGCAGCATTGTGCTGGGACTGCAGCATCCTGCCACCAACTGCATGTATGTCCTGGCTCTGTAGCTTCCAAGTCTGGCTTCTGGCCCCAAGAGTCTGTGATCTGGCCAGGCATGGTGGCTTACACCTGAAATCCCAGCACTTTGGGAGTGCCAAGGCAGGAGGATCACTTGAGGCCAGGACTTCAAGATCAGCCTGGCCAACATGGTGAAACCCCGTCTCTACTAAAAATAAGAAAATTAGCCAGGCGTGGTGGTGGGCACCTGTAAGCCCACCTATTCTGGAAGCTGAGGCAGGAGAATCACTTGAACCCAGGAGGTGGAGGTTGCAATGAGCTGAGAGCACGCCACTGCACTCTAGCATGGGCAACAGAGTGAAACTCCATCTCAAAAAAAAAAAAAAAAAAAAAAAAAGAGAGAGCGAGAGAGAGTCTGTGATCTATCTAAAATCCCTCAGTACATTCTTCTGCCCAAACCACTCCAGCTTCAGTGGGAACCTGGAATGGCACCCTCCTTCTAAAATGCAGTGCGGATAAGTTCACAGTGGAAGACGTTGTTCTGAGAAAAGGAAAACAAAGTTCTGTTGAAGGTTAAGAGAACATTTCTCAGTGCCAGCCGGGACTCCTAGAGAGCCCGGGCATCCTGGGCTGCATCGTGGACCTGGAGTGAGGTCCTTCCAGCCAAGGATAGCAATGGGGACTTTCCTGTGTCCCCTGTCTCCACCTTGGGAGAAATGGATGCAGGTTGTCTACCAGCTTCTGCTCATCCATCAGCAGCAGAGAATGCCAGGGACTCCAGTTTCTGTGATCTGCTTCTTCCTATAATCTCGACACCCTGTGATTTTATATGATTGAGCTCTGGCCAGGAAATGTGCAGAGGTGAAGTTTGCCACTTTCAGACCTGGCCTCGAAAACATCTTTGTATCATTGTCCATGCTCTGTCTCTTCCCTTATCTCTCAGCTTAATACAGAGGATGCCAGGAAAGGATTCTGGGACCCTGGGAGCTGGCAGAGCTCTAGATGGAAGGGTCTTGATCCTGGAATCACCATGTGGGGAAGACACTTTCCAAACACCCAACTGGACCATAACACAAGCAAGAAATCACTGTTTTCCAGTTGTCCCCCCTTATCTGAGGTTCTACTTTCTTTAGTCTCATTTACCTGAAGTCTGAAAGTATTTGATGAAAAACTGTGGACATAATTCATAAGTGTTAAATTGTGTGCTTTTCTGAGTAGCTTGGTGAAATCTCTTGCTGTCCCATCCAGGACAGCAATCCTCCCTTTGTCTGCCAAATCCATGCTGCAGGTTCTCCCCACCCCTTAGTCACTTAACAGTCACGCTGGTTATCAGATCCATTGTCTCAGGGCCATAGTGATGTCCAAGTCACCCTTATTGTAATAATGGCCCTCAAGCACAAGAGTGGTGACATTGACATATTGTTATAATTGTTCTATTCTATTATTTGTTATTGTTCATCTCTTACTGTGCCTAATTTATGAATTAAACTTTATCATAGGTATGTATGTGTAGAAAAAAATATCTAGGATTGGTACTATCTGCAGTTTCAGGCACCCATTGGGGTACTTGGAATGTATCCCCTGCAGATAAAGGGGGGACTGCTGTATTATGTTAAGTTCCTGGGATTTGGGGGTTGTTTGTTATAGCAATTAGCCTACCCTAATTGGTCCTGCACCTACTTGAGATAGTTAAGAGGGCAGATTTGGATACCAGAGAGACATGTTTGAGTCTAAACACCCCACTTAATGGGCATCATTAAATGAGGTAATAATAGTACCCAAGTGAGGGCAAGAGGCCAGCAGAGAGCTTAGCACAGGGCCGACACATCACAAGCACTCAGTAATTGGCACTCGTCATTTCTAACATTTTAAGCACTTGCTATGTGTCAGGCCTTGGTATATAGCTCTTTAATGCCTCTTTTAATCCTCACAGTAATCTTATGAGTGTGGGACTCTCATAGGTTTCAAGATGAGGAAAATGAGGCATAGAGAGAGTAAATGTTTCACCCAAGGATTCCTGGCTAAAGGCAGGACTGGGACAGCTAGCTTCAGGGTGCGGGGCTGGCTCTTCATTTTCTCTGCCATCTTCATCTTCCTCACTCACCTGCTGTGGTGGGTGGTGGTTGAGGCTCCTCTACTCCCTGAATGCACTGGAGGGTCTCAGGGTGAATAGTTCTGATCCGGGCATCCCACTGGGCCCAGAGGGTAGGTTTCAGTTCAGCTGTCAGCCTCCCAGGGAAAGTTCAGGCGAGGAGAGACAGCTGACTGCAGAGAATATGCCTGAGGTCGAGGGAGAGGGAGCTTCTGGATCCCTGGGCCTCAACCTCTGCACAGTGGGCTTCAGGAGGACCTAGGGTAGAGGGGAAAGGTGGCCAGACCCCTGAGGCTGAGAAGGGCCCTGGAGGGAGGTGGTTGCCCCTACCTTTGCAGCCATGTTGTCCTCCTGTTCATTTCCCTTGTGGTGACTCTAAGTTTAAATTTTATCATACTTTTGTTAATTATTCCAACCTTGGGCCAGGCGCAGTGGCTCATGCTTATAATCCCAGCACTTTGGGAGGCTGAGGTAGGTGGATCACTTTAAAGGTCACGAGTTTGAGATCAGGCTAACATGGTGAAACCCCATCTCTACTAAAAATACAAAACTTAGCCAGGCATGGTGGCAGGTGCCTATAGTCCCAGCTACTTGGGAGGTTGAGGTGGGAGAATTGCTTGAACCCAGGAGGTAGAGGTTGCAGTGAGCTGAGATCGCGCCACTGCACTCCAGCCTGGGTGACAGAAAAATACCCTGTCTCAAACATAAATAAATACATAAATAAAAAATTATTCCAGTCTTGTCTCAGGATGTCCTGAGGAATTCAGCAAAGGGCCCCCAAAGGAGCAGTACCTAGAGGAGCCGGTGAAGAGCCCTCCAAGGATAAGGAACTTGGAGCAGAAGGCATCAGAGGAGGGAACTTGAGGGCTCCCATCCCACAGGTGCAGGTCCCGTGCAGGCCAGATGTGGAGGATCTGGGCCCCTTTTCATTAAAGGACTCTTAGAGGAGCCCTTCAGACACAACCATACCCTTCTCTCCCTCATCGTTGGCCTCCAGGGAGCACACAGGGATGGAAGGGCTGTCGTCAAACGAGGGAGTGGCCTCTGCGGATAAAGCCAAATGGCCCAGGCAAGGACTCACCTGTAAAACAAATTCAGTCTAGCATCCAGGAACAATGCAAAAGCCATATAAACATTTACTGTTGCCTCCTGGGAGAACACTTCATGAGGAATTGCATTTGTAACGTGCAGCAAAACTTTTAAAATCCTTTGTTCTCCAATTTTCCTCTCAATCCCTCCCCTCCCCTACTCCAACTTCACTGGGTCCTAGATCCGGCTTCCTTCATTCCAGGGTCTCCCTCTCCTGCCTCCAAGCCCAGCAGGCCTCCATCTCCAGGCCTGCCTCCATCCCCAGCAGCGCCCCTGCGCCCTTACTCCTGTAAAGCCACCCAGACAGGCTGGCTATCTCCCTTGTCCTCCCTCCCCATTTCCACCATCAACATCAAAATGGCTCAGGAGGGGATCCTCTTCCAAGGAGGAAGAGAAATTGTGACTGTTCCTAATCACAAATTGTCTCCAAGGTAAATAATTCTGGGAGAAGCAGGCACAGGAAACCGGCTAGGAATCTGGCATGGAGGGAGGCGACCACAAAGGCACTCAGCCCTCACAGTGCTCCCACCACAGGCAGGCCCTGCCCTAAGAGCTAGAGCAGTGGGTGGGTGTCTGCCAAACTGAGTGAGACGCAGCCCCCTCCCTGAGACTGACCGCCGGGCTGCAGACTCATGGACACACAGCTCTTGATCCACATCCCCAAAGTCAGGCTGCTCAGGGGCTCAACCTTGGATCTACCCTGGAATTGCTTAGGAGCTTAAGAAATGCTGATTTTTCCTCACCAGAGACTCTGATCTAATTAGCCTGGTGTGAGGCCCAAGGCATCTAGGAGCATTGGCTAAATTAAAAGCTCCCTAGGTGATTTGAATGTGCAGCTAGAGCTGAGATCTACTAAGCTGATCAGTTGCTCAGGACAGCACCCCAGAGCCTGGGGGCTCCAGCCACAGCTCCAGGCACAATGACCCCCCGCCCCATCCAGTTCCCTTTGCTGCATCAGGAGGAAGGAGTTGGGGCCAAGACTCTGGATGGCACAGAATAACTTAAGATAGCAGCTGGGGCCTCATTCATTCATCATCCAATCATGTATTCAATAACTATTTAATATATGTATTATGAAGGCAACAAGAGAAACTGACCAAGGGCTCCAGTTTAGACTGGGGAGTCAGGCCTCTTTGAGGAGGTGATATTTAAATCACCTGAGTGGCAAGAAGTGGCCTGCCCTGTGAACCACCATGCCAAGCAGGGAGTGCGGAAGTGCAGAGGCCCTGCACAGGGAGCAAAGCGGGTATGCAGCTGGAGCACAGCTGGTGGAGAAGAGAGCAGTGAGCTGAAGTCTGGGAGGTGGGTAGAGTGTATCGTAGGGGGTCTTGGAGCTGTGGTTAGGAGGTGGTTTTCATTCTTAGTGCAATGGGAAGTCCCTGGAACCTTTTCAGGAGGGAATGACATGACCTGGTTTGTGTTTTTAAAAGACATTCTGGCTGCTGTGGGGAGTATGGCTGGTGGGGAGCAGGATGGACACAGGTGAACTGTCCAGTCCTTCAGGGCGGAAGGCACCCCTGTGCTGAGACCCCAGGGGGAAGGTCAAGGACCCAGTTCTTCCTCACAGTGGGGAATGTAGGTCAGGCAGCTCCCTCAGCCAAGCTGCCAGTGCAGCCCCCTCGCCTGTCAGGGGGAGAAAAGCTGTCTGAGATGTGTGGGCTCAGCTGAGAGATCAGCATTGGCAGTGAGGCAGAGATAACAGTTAACCAGGTGCAAGGATCTGGGCCACCGACTAAGGTCTCTTCATCTTCCTTCCTAGGGTGCCTCTCCCTGCACCCCTGTACCCCCTCACCATCTTCCCAGCAGGCCGGGCCAGCCCAGAGGCAGGCCTCAATCTGTGCCTGGAGCAGGTGGCTGTATTTTAAGATCAGGGCTCAAACCTCTAAATAAACCATAAACAAAGCCAGCTTCCCCAGTATAGAAGGAGGGAGACGGCTCCATTTCTTTTCAGCACGGTGGCTGGGAAATAAACAAGTGGCTCTGCCTGTCACATACACTTACCCTCTGCAAAGGCATCTGTCAGACCCACAGAGCTTCTGCCTCAGCCTTTCCAAGAAATAACTGATGTGCCCCACATTGGGCTTCTCCCTGCAGGCTCCAAGTTCACTTTGCCATTCAAGGAAACGTGAGCATGGGGCTTGCCCCTGACCCCAGCCTCACAGGAAGAGCTATCAAAGGGCAGGCTTAGACACAGGGCCCCAGTGTAGCTGGAAGCATGTTGGCACAGCTCTCTCAGCTGGGGAAGGGGACAAGAGGGAGGGAGAGAGGGAGGAAGGCAGGAGGTCAGGCGGTTGGCAGGAGCAGGGGCAGAGCTGAGAGGGGCAAGGAGTGGCCTCTGTTAGAGAGATGGGAGGATGAGAGCCTCAGGGGCCCAGACAGAGCGGGTGTGCAGGTGGAGTGGCCGTGGGTGTGGGAGAAACAAAGAAACAGAAGGCAGAGGGCTCTCTCTCCATGGGTGAAATCTCCCACCACCACAGAGGATGAAGGAGCAAGAACAACAGACAGGAACAGAAGGAAGCGGGCAGATACATGAAGCAGGGGAGGGAGGAAAGCCCTGGAGGAATCAAACTCAAGTATGTGTAGAAGGAAGGACCCTCAAAATGCAGCAGGAAAAGGTGATTTATGCGTTGAGCTAAACCAGAAGAGCCAGGAGCCAAGGCCAAGGGAACGGGAGCGGCTGGGAATGGTGACATGTGGCACACACAGATATGTGTCGGTGAAGCAGAAGGGGGCTGTGAGCTCTGGAGGGGCCAGAAGGCAGGCAGCTCATAGTGAAAGGATAGGGGTAAGAGCTAGAGAGAGCCACAGGGCCCATGAAGACTGTCCCCCAGGTGCTGCTGCTCAGGCCCCTGCAGCAGGGACACCTTGCAGCCACCATCACCCCCAAAGTGTGGGAGAGGGGATTGGAAAATGTTGAAAGAGGCAGCGACACAGGGAGTACACACGCACTGAAGCACACACCCCCTCAGCAAGGGCAGCACTCTCTCCACAGCACCCCCATGGGGATGAAGGAGATCCAGGGGCTTCCAGACTGCAGCCAGGTACGCGGGAGCCACAGACCTCTAATGATGGACACAGCAGACCTAGATGAGGTTGCTCTCCACAACACAGACCCTGAGAGAAAGGGAGATGAAGACAAGGACAACCAAGATCAGATTTTTCTCCCTCTCTCCCTCTCAGACACACACACACACACACACACACACACTCTCTCACACACGCAAACACACTGGGAAATAAAGGGTGGCTTGTATGTGTTTGTGGGTAGGGCAGACGGGAGGACTGGTTTTCTCTTTTAGGGACCTGAAGAAAAGTTTCCCAAAGCCCGGGGAAAGGTCAAACACAAGAAAGAGAAAGTGTGTGTGGCCCTCACTACCCTACTGTCCCTCTCCCATGTGGCTGACTCAGCCTACACACACATTTGCAGAGGCCTGCAGGGGCATGGGTGTGAAACCCTCTCAGCAGGCAACACACTGCATTCACACCCACAGACATGTCCAGAAGCCAGTGGCTGGCACAGGGATGGGTCAGACTTGGATGCAGGAGCTCCCATACGAAGCCAGATTAAGGGTTCTCTCCAGGTCCACCAAGGAGGCCCCAAGCCCTCCAGGGCTACACAGAGCACCTCTCCAGCTGGGACGGCATTGCCAGAATTGCGTAAAGAAAGAATGTGCTTCCCACTGTGGCTGTGGTGGTTGCACCATGAGTCCAGAGCCACCTTGCAAGGGCATTCCCAGGACTTCTGACCGAGACATGTAGACGCTAGCTCCCTGCTAAGCTCGCACACCCACGGTGCTCCAGTTTTGCAAGTGGACACCACAGAGAAAGACCAAAGGGAGGGGGCTGCACAGGGACTGGGTCCATTTCTCAGCTCAGCCCAGTAGGCAGGGCCTTAAGGACAATCCTAGGAGACCAAGAGCTCAGATCTGGGCCACGAGTCTTCTTGGGAATGGGGACGCAGATCCTGAGCACATCTACCAGTCCCCACTCCAGCTCGAACCCCCCAGTCCCCACTGTTGGCACGCACATAGCTCTCAACGTATTCCACACGCATAAGTCCGTCACAGTCCCAAGAATACTACACTGTACACAGCACACTGTACACACAGCACACGGTTCCCCATGCCACACACTGCGCTGACACACGTCCCAGGGCTCCCCTGTGCCGACGCGTCTTCCCATCCGACAGAGGACCCATTTTAATGAACGCGGTACACACAGTAAAAAGTCCTGCTGTCCTCAGCCTACACACACACACAGCGCCCTGCAGTCCCGCACAGCCCGCACACCACACCGGCCTGGACACAAACGGTGCCCACACAGAGCTCCAGACCAGAACTCAGCGACTCCCGCCCCCGCTGTGCGGCCTGCGCTACCGTCCCCCGCGTACTAAGCCGAGCTCCACCTCAGACTTCCCGGCCCCCTGTTTTCTCCTCCAGCTCCTTTTCCCCAACAACCCCACCCCCGGGCTTCGGGAAACTTTTCTTCAGGTCCCTAAAAGGGGAAACCTGGAGTTCCTCCGGTCCCGCCCTGTCCCCGGACACGCGCAAGCCGCCCTTTATTTCCCAGCCCGGCTCCCGCCAGACCCAGCGGGGAAAGGTCACCGTAGGCAGCCCCCTGCCTGCGCCCTGGGGTGGTGATAATAACAGCTGTCACCGGGGATGGGCGGGGGGGAGGGAGGGGTGTCGGCCCCGCGCCGAGCCGGGGCGCAAGGTGGTCGCGGTGA